>NW_021630102.1:131639-144139 GCF_900700375.1 Denticeps clupeoides
GTTCTTTGTACAGCTTCAGGTTGATTTTCATGGTGTTGAAAAGTCCAAAACAGACCAATATGGGTCAGGGTGCTAGTCTTAGTCCATGTTTGAAGGTCCACACAGTGGACAGTACCACACACTTGAGAGGTTGTGGTAGGAGGTGGTCCATCTATGACAGTCTAGGTGATGTGTTCTGAATATTTCTACATTGTAGAACCAAACTAAGACCTGTCGAGATAAAGAAATGGACGTAGGTTCTTCATCATCACGGTGCTCCACCACTGGGCCACCCTGTTGATGCTCTGTTGAAGCGTAGCTGTGAGTTCGGTCTCTTCTTACACCCCCGCAGGGGAAGCTCAGCAGGGGGATCGATGCACATTTCCCACCTCTAATGAGGAATCGATGGAACACGTCCCTCAAACGCGTGAGGTCACGGTCCCAGCCAAGACTCGCTCCTTCTGGCCATGGGTCACGGTCAGCAAATGGCGCCTTGTTCCTAACACGCTTCATGTTGGGGCCTTTGAAGTCGGGGGGTTGGGGGCTCATGTTCCAGGAAACACTTACCAGATGGTCGGATTTGGGTGCTGTGGGTTAAAAAAGTCTTCTCATTCGTGCTCACATGCCAGATTCCTCACTTAGAGCATAGTGATTAACGAGGAACGTATCGATGTTTTGGTCGTGTTGGCCGAGGTGGGCACGGGCTCAGGGGTTCACCCGTGGTCAGCAGAGCGTCTCGGCCCAGTGTGGATGGAGATGCTGTTTGTTTCCAGGCCGATTGAAGATGGCAGTTCGCCCCGGTCCGGTGGGAGTTCCTCCCAGCGTCTACTTAATATTTCAGAGGCACTCATGGCTTATTAGACCCTTCCCCAGAGGAGCGCCTGCTGCTCTCCTATGCACAACTCTCAGCCTTATTTAATTTCAATTTCACCGTCTGGAGCTGAGCGGCGAAGGCCCCCGGCAGCTCCCGGGGCTGAGCGGATAAAAGAGGGACTGGCCTGGCCAGACGCCCGGCGCGGAACAGTTCCGCTCCGCCTCTCCACGACACTCCGTACAACTCGTCAGGGGCCGTACATCTGAGCGCGGACGCGCGTCCATCAAGGGACCTCTGGAGACGTGAGAGGGAGACACAGTCAATATCAGCATCTGAGGCGTTCACAGCTCTTCACGGCTAATCCTCCACTAACCGGAGCTCCTCCACGAAAATCAATTACAACCTAATTACCAGAGCGGCTCTTCGCAGAGCGGCTCTTCAGGTCCTGGGCTGTGTGTGTGTGTAACTTCTGCTGAAAATTACAACCTTTAGATCAACATCTTCAGGGTGATCATATTATCTTAATCTTCCAATATTCAGCATCTCTCCACGTATTTGGGGTCACCTGGGGTCGTTGGGGTCGCTGGATTCAACAGCTAGAGAGGCACTTTTTTTAATCGAGTTTAATAGAACAAGTTTTTGTGGGGCAAAAAAGAACCGTCAGCGGCTTTAGTCTCCCGTTCTCGTGGACACCTGTCCCCCTCCGTCAGGCCGCGGTTTGAGTGGCGTGGTGCCGGGAGTTATGTGACCCTCAGCAGGCGGAGCGTAAGCAGAGGCCGGGTGTTGTGTCTTCGTCTTGCTCCGGGTTCAGGGGCTCGGGCCGGAGACGTGGCAGCCGTCGGCAGCAAAGCATGATGGGAGTCTGGTAACGCGCAGATTCCTGCATGCTGGAGAAGTTCGGTAACGTTGACCATTATCGTCAGCATTCAGAGGTCAGTGGGAGGAGTCGGCTTTGGTGACAGTAACGGAACGTCCAGAGACACCAGAGACCCGGCAGCTGAGCAAGAAGATTTCTCAAACACACACACATTCTGCATTCCACAGCAGAATGCATTTGTTGCAAGTTATTTGTAGGTTGTGTGTGTGTGTGTGTGTGTGTGTGTGTGTGTGTGAGCAGGTTGGAGAAAAAAAAACAAAGAACGTGTGTTTGTTGAAGAGACGGCAGCAGGTCGGCTGGGGTCAAGTGTCGTTTGAATCTTAAATTGGAGAAGATTCTTCACGTCTTCTTTCTGGTGGCAAACCGCCGCTCATCGTAGATATAAAAGCAGATTCGCAGCCACGATGGTTTACCGTATTTACCACAGCCAGCGGCTCTCTCGTTATACTGTTCCGTACATGACATCTGCCTTGATCAGGACATGTGTCTTTTTCGCAGGTACGACTTCATCGAGATCCGGGACGGGGACTCCGAGTCGGCCGAGCTGCTTGGGAAGCACTGCAGCAACATCGCGCCGCCGGCCATCATCTCCTCCGGCCCGGTGGTCCACATTAAGTTCGTCTCTGACTACGCCCACCAGGGAGCCGGTTTCTCGCTGCGCTACGAGCTCTACAAGACGGGTGAGTCCCCGCCGTCGTCGTCTCGGCTGTACTGGGCGTGGCTTTCATGGTCCTGGAGATCGCGTCATCTCTGATCCCTCGAAGGGCTCGTCGGACTTGCCAGCGCGGCATTTCCAGCGCAATCGCAGACCGATTACACATCAAAGCGCCTGGCGGGGAAAGCGGTGTTTAGAGGAGGGAAATGGGAGGCCGGGGAGGCCTGATTGTGACCCGATCTCTCCAGAGAGGGACTTTGGGGACAATATCTGGACAGACATGAGTGTTTTGCCGAATCGTCCGGGGGACAGCAGCTGTGGCCTTAAATACCTGCCCAGCGGGCCCCCCCAGATACTGTCACGGCCACCCAGGCTCGGAATGACCGGTCCCCACGAGCCCCGTTACCACGGCCACCATGGCCGACGCCATTATTGACCATCTCGTATGCGGCACATTATCATTTTTCACACGTGTGCAGAGGAACGAGGAATTCTGTTGCTATGGTTTTACCGGATCCTCTCTGTGCGGTTTCGGTGGGTGTTCGGGGGGGCGGGCTCAGCTCAGCCCGAGTGCGTGGGCCGGAGCGCCGGCTCTCGAATGGAAATCTCGCTTGTTATTTCTCACCAAACGTCTAATTACAATTTTAAAATTCTGACAAACTTGGGGCGTGTTTTCTCCCCTCCACAAGTCAGCCGGATTTTACACACACACACACACACACACACGCACACACACACACAGGACACGTGGTGTGTGGAATCCCAGCAGCTTTTTTAAACGGGTGCTGGGTTCATGTTCATATTTCAGGCAGCTTGGAGTTCCTGGCAGAGCGAAGTGTGTGTGTGTGTGTGTGTGTGTGTGTGTGTTGTTGTTCCCTGTGATAGGGTCTAGTGTAAACACACTTGGGGGAGGTGTGTCTGTCCGGCACTTTGCTGAGTCCCAGGACATGAAATCCTCGCTTTCGTGTTTCGTCAGGAAGTCAACAACTTGTCCAATTTTCCCAGCATGCCTCAGGGCCGTGGCTAATGAGAGAGCGAGTGACATTATGTCTGATGTTGGTCCTGGAGGTGTGTGGACGTCCCGCTGCTAACCTCCACCCTCCCGGTGAAGGACTACATCACCAGGACATGAGGTGGAGGGATATGGTTAAGAGTATTAACAGCTTTGACCTCCGACCCTTCATACCCCCTGATGGCCTGTCCTTATGCCCCTTATATGCCCCCCTCTTTACTCCATGTCCTATTTTTTTTTTTTACTTTGCCCCAGTTTTGTCACAATAGAGTTTAACCCTCTCAGCCATAAACTCCGCCCCTGTGGAACCCCCCCTGCACACACACACACACACACACACTCATGTGCCAGTTACGTGCTGCTGACACTGTTGCCAGGGTTACCCAGGGAAGACTTCCCACTGAGCCGCCCTCCAGACCCCAACATGGCAGGACGACGGGGTCCTGCCCCCTACCTGCGGCGACAGCGTATGGGCGGGGCCTGTCGGCCCCCCGCTGTCCCAGATGCTCATGGGTGTGACGTGTGACATGTGACTGGACCTTGGTGTTACTGGGCAGAGAAGCACACAGCCTCAGTGTCAGAGGTCACCGCTGAGGTGTAATATCACCTAATCCTCGTCAGGATCTGCTCTCAGACCACGTAATCCGGGATTATATCGGATTCATTTCGCAGGCAAATTGACTTTATATCGCAGTTGGTGTCTGCTGGGGGTGGGAGGGGCATCGAAAACGCAGACAGACGCCTCACCAAAGTATGTAACGCGAGAGACGGGGGTCGCCTGGAGCATGTGAAGCGAAGCGAGAGAGACCCCAGCAGTTCTACCCAGCAACGCCGACCGATGGCTGGGCGTGGCCACGCCGCGCTCGCCGTACGCTGCCGAGGAAGAATGCGCTTTTCAAAAACACGCCAACTAATGAGGGTTAACAACAGAGCAGAGGGCGGTAGTGCACACACACACACACACACACACACAGGCGGTGTAGCTGCGGCGTGCATGCAGAGGTCAGTGTGTGTTACGCTCACTGAACTGGGCTAACGCTAGCAAGTCCTGACACTAAAGCCCCACTTCTGGAGGCAGTCAGAGTCTCCTGGAACCTTCCTTACACACACACACACACACACACTCACGCGTGCGAGACTGAAGATGCCGCGTTCAAGCTTGACGCCTCTGTGCCGCTCCTGTCTCACCGCGGTGCGTGTGGGCGAAGACGGCGTGCTCAGGTTTTTTTTTTTTTTCCAGATGTTTGCTGGTGACCTGCAGCACTCGCTGTGTGAATTCTGCCAAACATCACCGCGTTACCAAGCAATCTACGTAGAATCCTGTATAATTCTTTTCTCACGCTGAACAGATCTCATACCTACTGACACCTCCACAAGTTCACCAAGTGTCTTACCTGTCTTGCTCAGGTACACAATGGTAGTAAGTGCGGTTTGAACCTGGGTCTTGGACACTGGGATACTACCACCCTGTTCACTTGAGTGCGATTTAGTGGTCAAAGGTCAACAGCCGTGGTAACTGTTACATCACATTCTTGTGAAGATGATAGATGAGCAGAATTTGTACGGGAGCACCATGAAGAATCTTGCACACTAGATCTTGGCCTGGTGTGACACAGTTTGGAGGTCCATGGCCTGGTGTGACCTGCTTTGGAGGTCCCTGTCTGGGTGTGAGCCAGTTTGGAGGTCCATGGCTTGGCATGTATATCTATGGCCTGGTGTGACCTGGTTTGAAGGTCCATGGCCCAGTGTGATGTGAATGTGGAATGTGGCTGGACGTGAGTTATGAGGATTTACGTTATAAAACTGGCATTGCGCATCGTCTTTCTCCGCCTTTGTTTCTCCATCACACCACCTTCAGCGTTTTGTGTGGGCGTGTGGTTCCATGTGAGGAGATAAGGGCCCTCTGGCCCTGCAGGGTGTACTGAAGGACAGCGTTAAATAGAAGCTACATAATCTGGAGAGTGCAGGGCATGCTGGGAGTTCTGGAGGGGTCTCGCATCTGTTGGAGCTGAAGGTGAGCTTTGCAGGGCAGGTTTATTTGCATACGCAATGAGACGTGGGAGCTGGAGACCCCTCACCTCCACTTCCCCCGTTATTTTGTCCGCCTGCCGTATTACGCCAGAAGCCTGCTGATGAGCGTGTCGCTAGGTGGAGGAGTGAGATCGGCACGAGTAGAATCGGGAGAGGGGAGAGCAGATTGCTGTGTTGCCAGGCCACGCCCCCACGGGAGGCTGACAGGCAGCTGTCTCCGGAGGTCCGGAAGAGATCCAACTCCATTCTTTTTCATTGTAATTGTGCTTATTTTCTACTAATATTAATGAAGTGCTAGAATTCTTGTAAATGATCGTCCCACCATCTTCATTTTGATAGGGAGGTGACACCGCCTTGCAAAGTACAGGGTTGTTCTCCTTTGTATGTGTTTGTGGGGTGGTAGTATCCTAGCAGGTTAGACACTCGCCTATAAACCAGAAGACCACAAAGACCCAGGTTCAAACCCCACTTACTACCATCGTGTCCCTGAGCAAGTCACTTAACCCTGAGTGTCTCCGGGGGGGGACTGTCCCTGTAACTACTGACTGTAAGTCGCTCTGGATAAGGGTGTCTGGTAAATGCTGTAAAATGTAGATGTGTTTTTGTTGACACACTGCAGGTTCTGAGTACTGTTTCCGGAACTTCACCAGCCCGTCCGGGATGATCGAGTCTCCTGGCTTTCCGGACAAATACCCCCACAACCTGGAGTGCTCCTTCATCATCATCGCTCCACCGCATATGGAAGTCACGCTCACATTCCTGACCTTTGACCTAGAGAATGACCCCTTGATGATGGGTGAGGGAGACTGCAAGTATGACTGGCTGGACGTATGGGACGGCCTCCCTCAGGGTGAGTTTTCTCATCATTTTAAACCTTCTAGTTTCCTACATCATTACTTTAAATGCATCAGTGGGGTGAACATTAGTGGTGGACACGTGGTGGGTCAGCATGTCCACCCTGACCTAGCGGTTAGGTGGCCTAGTGGTTAAGGAAGTGGCCCCATAATCAGAAGGTTGCTGATGACGCCTGTCATGGCTTCCCACTGCTCATTCAGGGTGATGGTTAAATGCAGAGGACAAATTTCACTGTGTGCACTGTGTGCTGTGCTGCAGTGTATCACAATGACAATCACTTCACTTCACTGTGTGTTCTTGGCCAGTGAGTGTTGATTTCACCAGTTTTCCTTCCTTGGACCACCTTGTAGAATATCATTCTCAGGTTACTCAGATGAGGGTAGATGCTTGACAACTGGTGACAATAAGGAATTGTCTTTCTGTCCCCTCTCTATAGTGCTTTTTGGTGGCCTGTCTTAATTTTAGTTTTAGTCTAGTCTTTCCGTCATGCTGTAATATTTTGTCTTTATTAATCTAGACTCATTTTAGTCTTGTCAAAAAGTCAGCATTTTTGTCTTAGTTTAGTCAGAATTATCCATAACCATTTTAGTCTCGTTTTTATTAATGCAATTCAATTTGACCCAGTCAGTATAGTACAAGTACCGAGGGGACTGTCCCTGTAACTACTGATTGTAAGTCGCTCTGGATAAGAGCGTCTGATAAATGCTGTAAATGTAAATGTACCGCGTAGAACAGACAAAAACAACATTTTCTTTTAGTCAAACTGCATTTTTCCCTGTTTTGCTTCTTTTCCACTTCATTTTAAAGAACGTGTCCAAAGCTCGTTTTGTCAATTCTCCCAGCCGTCTGATAACCCACCACAAGTATCCTGAAATCGAATAAATGCATATTGCGAAAGTGGCGCCATATGCGCGATCAGATGGGAGACGCAGGAAACAGAAATACTGCATAATAATAATAACAGTACGTGATTAAACGGGTCATCTTTGTTAAGTAAAAAAGAATGAAGATGAAGATATTTCATCATAAATTTTGTTGCCGAATGCAAAGTGATGTGATTGTCACATGTGATACACAGCAGCACAACACACGGTGCACACAGTGAAATGTGTCCTCTGTATTTAACCATCACCCTGAGTGAGCAGTGGGCACCATGACAGGCGCCCGGGGAGCAGTGTGTGGGGATGGGGCTTTGCTCGGTAGCACCTCGGCGGATCGGGATTTGAACCTTCTGATTACGGGACCGCTTACCACTGCCCCACCACTGTAGTAGGAACAGGTTGTTCTATCAGTAAACATATAGAAATGAGATTAGTACACACACACACACACCTCACACTCGTTCCCGCTCACTCGATTTGCAGCAGGATTATTCCCCTCGATCCATAAAGATTTGGAAAGTCGTCCCACTTTTACTCCATTTATCCTCATAAATCCTTATCAAGCACGTCTGTTGGCAAACAAACATCAGAAATCCAGACAGGGGTCAGAAGGCACCAAATGCCAGCCACTCTCCCAAAAAGCAGGGGATTGTGGGATTGGTAGTAGGGTGGTAGTAGCCTAGTGAGTAACACACTCGCCTATGGACCAGAAGACCCAGGTTCAAATCCCACTTACTACCATCATGTCCCTGAGCAGGACACTTTACCCTGAGTGTCTCCAGGGGGGGGACTGTCCCTGTAACTACTGATCGTAAGACACTCTGGATAAGGGCGTCTGATAAATGCTGGAAATGGATTGTGCATGAACCCAAACCAGCACGGGTGGCTCCTGTCTGGCCTGGGACGCGTCCTCCAGACCCCCAGGATGGGGCTCAGGTATGAAGCGTCTCTGACTGGCGTCCCCATGTCTCCACAGTGGCTCCTCTGATTGGCCGCTACTGTGGTGTAAAGATCCCGCCAGAGATCCGGTCGTCCACGGGCCTGCTCTCGCTGTCCTTCCACACTGACATGGCGGTGGCCAAGGACGGGTTCTCCGCCCGCTACAACATGACGTACAAGGACGTCAGTGACAGTGAGTACAACATACGAACCATCTTGATTTCTCCTCTCTGACGCTCTACCTCATCTGTGTCTCTGTCCCTGCTGTTCCAGCGTTCCACTGCAGCAGTGCGTTTGGGATGGAGTCGGGCCAGATCTCAGACGGACAGATCAGTGCCTCCTCCTCCTTCTATGACGGACGCTGGTCGCCGCGCCAGGCGCGCCTCAACAACGAGGACAACGCGTGGACGCCCAGCGAGGACAGCAACAAGGAGTACATACAGGTAAACGCACACACACACTCCAGCACTAACCGGCTGATGATGGACGGTGGAGGCTCTGGACAATCAGGCAGTTAGCAGCAGTCTGCTGGGTTATTGATCCAGCTGCGGTCACATGACTTCGCAGGGGAATGATGGACCCCGGCTCCACGTTCTTGACATGGAGAACGATGAGCCGTGCGCACCAGAGATGTCGTGCCCTGGAGCCCGAACACACAGAACACTGTCCAGAACCAGCTGCTTCTCATTACTTCAACATGGAACCAATCGGAATATTCATAACATTTCATTATAAAGCAGAAATACAGAAGGAGATGCTAGTTCTCCACTGACCTAGAACACCCATTTCCAGAACTAGAACCATCAACACAATTCTTATTATTTTTTATCATCATTAAAATGCTCCTGTTAGGAACAAGATCTCTGCAGTGATTCCACATTCCTGCTGATTCTGCGTTTTAAACCATCTGGATTATCCTTCAGAATCTGGTTCCCCGTTGGATACAGAACATTAAAAACAGACACGAAATGACGTGTTCTGTTTCTATCTCTCATTCTATCTCCCAGGTGGACCTCCACTTCCTCAAGGTCCTGGCAGGGATCTCCACTCAGGGCGCTGTGTCCAAGGAGACGCAGAAGTCCTACTACGTCACCACCTTTAAGCTGGAGGTCAGCACCAATGGGGAAGACTGGATGGTGTACAGACACGGCAAGAACCACAAGGTAATGAAAAAATCTTCTCTTCTTCCTCGTCGCGTTTGAAGGCACCTTTCTGGTAAAGAAAGGTTGAGAAAAACAGCACATTTTTGGTGAGCCCTTTTCTTTTTGGGGGTTTTTATGAGGAGGAGGAACACACCTGCCACTGTTTATGTACAAAACAAATGCCACATTCGCCTAATTTATTCCACAGGGCTCCCCAGGTGTCAGCTGTGGGGAAGGAGCTTCGCTCCCCTGCTTCGTATTAAAAGCCAAGCTGCTCCGTGTTGAGTGTGTGCGGTCCGAACTCCTCCCAATTAAACCCCATTAGTGCGCCTTTGCCAACGAGGCCCAATTAGCATGAGCTCATCAGCATTGGCTTGAGGAGATGTGAAGTTCCTGTCATCCGACTCCTCCCCCACACGGGGTCGTGGGAGGGGTTACCTGCCAGGCAGGGACCATTCATCATCACTCTGTCTTAACCGTCCTAAACACACCTGTGTGAACAGTCATGAGTAAACACACACACACACGTACACACACACACGTACCTGGGCTTCTAAACCTGTACCCGCCGCCCAAGTGGCCTTATAGAGGCACATGGTACCAGTGTTCTCGCGTGTTCCGTGACGGCTAATCCCGCAGTACTATCCCCACTGGCAGAGTTTAAACTATAAGCCCTGAAAGATGCTTATGTGAAACCCTGCGGTCAAAGGAAGAGGATTGACCAGTGAGTGTGGCTCCAGTGGTCAGGGTTCTTGATTAAGGGCTTAGTGCCTCAGGTCAGGCACGGTTGCGTTCCTGGAGGGCGAGAAGCAACTGATCACAGGTCCCCCAGCTCTCCTCCTGAGAACCAGTGTAGACGCGTCGGTGTCGGTATCTACAGATCGGTCGGTCGGGGGGAGGAGTTTATGGTTCTGTAACCTGGTGATTAATACGCCACTTCATCCTCCAATGATGATTTATCAATATGCTGGTGCAGAGCTGCACTTTAGCTGCTTTATAGGACGAATGTCAGGAGGAACGTAAGAAGCAACAGCAATAAAATCTGCAAGGTATACAACATAGAACTCAACCTTCTCATGGTCTGGTTCTCCAGGTACGCCCAAGTGTATGAGCTCATATATGGTTCTAGATAAATGTACGGCAATGCCCACTTCAACCTTTGACCCAAACATACACAGCAGATCAAGGTTCCTGCATAACCCTAAAATGACTAACAGACAGGTATAGTTGCTGTATGGTTCTTCTGTTCTATGCGTATTAATCATCTAAACGATACGATATGATATGAGTTTGGCTGAAGCTTAGATGAGATGCCAATGAAGGGCAGGGAGCATGGAGCAGATCTCATCCCATTACTCTGATTACTTTATCATTTGTGTGTCAGGCACTTAGAGCCTGGATGAAGTCCATTTCCAGGTACTTCCTGGAAGAGAAAAAAAGTCCATTACGTCTATTAAATGTTGCCTGGAGTGGACTTCCTCATGGTTCTTGCGGTTCTTGGCCTCTGCCAGTCATCTGCCAGTCACAGCTAAAACATTAGCATTAGCGTCTCTGATGGAGCGGTGCATGCTGGGTGTAGGTGGCAGCGGCGCTTCGTCGCTTGTGTTTGCCTCCTACACACACACACTCGCCGTCACGGACTCGTGTGTAATCGGTGACATTTTCACACTTAATGGCAGCGGTGTTTACGGCAGTAAACTCGCCACGTTGTCACCGCGGTAAATCTGCCACTAGGGCCGGAAGAGCGGCGGGAAAACAGCCCACCAAGCAGTTCGGAGTCGTCGCTTTTCACTGCCACTGACAGCAACCTCTGGAGAGGTGGGTGGGGGGGCTTTATTCTGACACACGTGCACACACACACACACACACACACACACACAGCGCTGGAGGCTGGAGCCCATCCAGCTGGAAGCAGCTCCACGGTCGACGTCTTCATCTGTGCCGAGCGAGACGCAGGCGGTCGTGTCCTGAACAGAACCGAGTCGGCAGAACTCCCCGTGGTGCCGTCATCGCCACGACAACAACATCGTGTGCCAGGACCAGAAGAAGCGGTGGAGGGCGAGGAGATGAATGAGCACGTGGGGAACCCATGAATTCTTAAAGGCCTGAGTGGACGCCGTCCCACACAGGCCCGCAGGATGGTGGTGGTGGTGGTGGTGGGGGGGGGGGACTGGGTGGGGCTTCATAATTTCATGACCCGCCAGTCACGGTGCCACAACATGACGGCCTGAATTATTCAGATCAACCGAGTAGGCGGGGCCATGCAAGTCTAGATGAAGTCCGGCCCACCCCGTTGCCGGGCAGATTTTCAACTTGTTTACTGTAATCACCATGATCCTCAGATCCGTATGCGGGATAAACACAACAGACGGACGCCGACGAACCAGTTGGACCAGTTACGGTTTTTATATATGAAAATTGCGTGATTGATTATGATTGGTCAGTTTTTCATTCAGATCCGTATGCGGGATAAACACAACAGACGGACGCCGACGAACCAGTTGGACCAGTTACGGTTTTTATATATGAAAATCGCGTGATTGATTATGATTGGTCAGTTTTCCATTTAATTAGAGCAGTGAGAGTTTTGGTGATTGGCTGATGTGTTGCAGATCCTGCTCCTATCTCATTAACTTTTGACCTCGCCTTACTGCAGTAATGACCTGTCCATGACCCCTGCTTGCCACGCCCCCTCTGAACCTGTCCAAACACCATGTTTTTGCTTCTTCATTAGTCTTTTCTGCCTTTTTGCCCCCGACGTTTTCACTTTCTTCGTTTTTACTCTTTCATTTAGTAGATGTGGGACCCACAGCCAAATGAGAAGAGTGGAGAAGCCTGTCTGGCTGGGGTGTGTGTGTGTGTGTTGATCCCCTCTCTGTCCCCCACCCCACTGGCCTATTTAACCATCAAGAGCTTGTGTCCCCGTTCCCTAGACCCCCTACCTACCCTCACACACACACACACACACACACACACACACAGATAGATTCTGACAGACAGACTAGCCTGGAGCAGACAGCCTGATCTTCTCATGATTTGTATAAGATGTAGTTGTTGTTGGGCATTAGGGTTTAGTGTGTGTGTGTGTGTGTGTGTGTGTGTGTTGGGGGGATGCTCGGAGTGCACCCACAGCCAGATGTGCTCTGGTCATCCCCTCCCTGCCCCACCCGTCTGTCTGCAACAGAGCAGACGGAGAAAATCTGAGCTTTACGCTCCCAGTTAATGGTCCAGACTCCAGAATCCATCCTGCATTAAAGCAGACCAGACAGTGTGTGTGTGTGTGTGTGTGTGTGTGTGTGGTTGTCTACATACAGA
>NW_021630102.1:149139-271999 GCF_900700375.1 Denticeps clupeoides
CGGGACGTACGCAGCCCGACTCGCTCGGTTCCCTGACACCCCTGTCACCGTTCAGAAAGGTCACCACCATTACACTGTGACAGGAGGTGACCTTTAAACACACCGTGTGTAAATGGACGTGTGTGTGTGTGTGTGTTAGTGTGTTCCTGCCTTCGCTGTTTAACGGTATGAGGGGAGGACGAAGCGTTTAGAACTATGAGTAAAGGGCGTGGCATCAATGCCTCCCTCTCCTTTATTAATTATGCTCACATTGATACCGTCGGGGAAGGTGGGGGGTTTCCTGGAGGCTTCACAGGTGGCTTCACAGCCGTTTGTTTGCTTCTTGAGACGCCCTTCTCTCCCGCTCTCATTCCTCCCCTTGCTTTGTAGTGTAAATTGTGGCCGTCCACTCACCCTGCTTATAAAGGTTGTTTGTGCTGGTCAGGAGGTGGTCAGATGTCTGTGTCTGGAGAAACGTCCTGCAGGTCCTGTCTAGAGAAGAAGGCCTGTCATTTAAGGCGGACTTTTTGACCACCCCTGAAACACGTATTCATGCGTCCTGAATTCATATTCCGTTCTCCCTGCAGAAAGCAGCACGGTCCCAGTGACGGCCCGCCCCACATCGCCAGGCCGAGTGGAGCCCAGCACGGCGGAGGCGTCCAGCCAAGGTGAGGCCAGCCCAGAAGCTGGAGCTTTTAACTCCTCTAAAGAAAATCCATGCGCCGATTAGCATCTACATCTGGACAAACGAGAAATCTGGAGGGGAAATGATGATGTAGGCATCATGGACAGCGTAGCGCGAGCAGCTCCCTCCCTCGAGAGCCATTGATCCCCTGCCTTGTGCGGTTAGCCTGTTAGCACGTCTCTGTGAGTAAGCAGCGCTGATGGAAGCTCCAGCAGCAGATCGATGTCCATCCCCGCCTGAGGTCCCACAGGACGCATGCTAATTATTTGGCCTAGCGCTGGTTCCTCCAGCTACCAGTGCTGCAGCGCCAATCCCCACAGTGGGCCTGGTGCTGCCCACGCAGTCACGACCTGCCGTGGAGTTTGTGGAATCAGAGCGCTGGTGAATATGTAATGTGTGATGTTTCTGCCCCTGTAGCAGCCCTGAGCACCTCGGCCTCGCCTCAGCCCAGCGTGTGTGACTTTGAGCAGGACCTGTGTGGGTGGAGACATGACCAGACCTCCCCACTCAGCTGGGCTCTGCACAGCAGCAGCAGCAGCAGCAGAACCACCAGCATGGACCTGGCCCTGGGCACCAGCAGTGAGTCTCATTTACATTTACAGCATTTTACCAGACGCCCTTATCCAGAGCAACTTACAATCAGTAGTTACAGGGACAGTCCCCTCCTGGAGACACTCAGGGTTCAGTGTCCTGCTCAGGGACATGATGGTAGTACGTGGGGTTTGAACCTGGGTCTTCTGGTTCATAGGCGAGTGTGTTACCCGCTAGGCTACTACAACCCAGTCTCACACACACACACACACACACACACACACACACACATACACACATGTTCCATCAATACTAGAAAACCTTGTAGATCTTTTCCTATAAAAAGATGACAGTTCACCAGAATCCTGGTGATACCGGAGGCTCCTGGGTCTGGTGCCTGCAGGGATTATCTACCTGTCCTCCATACGGACCTGCTTCTGTGTGATGAGATCTTCAGCTGCACTCTCACCCCGCAGCTGTCAGCCACTCGGCCTGACACATGTCCTTCTCAGAGTCACGAGGGATGACCAGAGGAACCTTCCTTCACAACAGCAGGAGACGGCCGTTCCCTCGCACACAGCTTCTGGGTTTCGTATTTTCTGCTCCTCCTCCTGAGTACACAGCCTTGCACTCTGAGACGCCTTCATTTCGTTTTATACATGCACGGGATCAAAAAGCTTATTAATAAAACATATGGGCTTTTTCACGTTGACTGATTCATAGCGATTGTTATCCTAACCCTGCTTAAAATTCATTGGTTTTGACATGTTTTAAAATGGTCCCGCTTTAGCCGCAGCTGGAGAGCGAGGCAGGATCTTAGACGATTTGTAAAACTCTCCGGGTGTACCTTCACCTCCAAAATTCGGAGTCAAGGGTCGTGAACCTCCACAGTCACAGCGGTAGCCACCCACCTTCCGAGACAGGACGTTGTCGAGCTGAGGGTGAAGGATGCGCAGCGAGTAGACGGGCGTCCAGGTGGACATGAACCACGCTCTACTAATCGTAAGGCGAACAATTTGCCCGTTTTCCGCACAGTGTGGAGCCAGGAAAGGCTCGAAGACGCCCTGTCAAAGCTGCCACACAGACAGCAGAGCAGGCATCTGGGGGGCAGACGGGCTCCTGGTCCACCTTTCGTCCCGTTTGAAATGTTGCTGATCTTGCATGGGTATGTTGGAGCAGGCCGTGCTACTTGCAGGAGAAGAACAGGAGAACAGAGATGAAACAGCAGGGCAAAACTCAACACACACACACTCCAAAAGGCATACATGAAGAACATGAAGAATCTCCACCGTTTTATGGAGACGCTAGGAACTGTTGTTGGTCCAGCAGCCACTTGCTACCTCCTCTCACCCTTTGAGTCTTGACTTGACCAGCATGGCGCTGATGTTGCACAGTGGTCCACTTATCTCACAGACAAACAGCTGGACTTCACACGCCCCAATAGAAATGCTGAACCACTTGACGGAATCGTCCAGACCTCCTTCCACTGTCTACAGCGACCACAGATGCAAGGTGGTGTGGTTGTTAAATGGTGATGTTGAGCGAGTGATTCCGTAGATTTAGGAGAAATGCCAGGTAATTATGTTCTTCTACGTGAAACCGTCTGGTTCTGGTTCTTCAGCTCTCTCTGTTGTGTTCCTCGTAGGCTTGGGGAACTACTTGTACATTGAAGGAGGTCCAGGCATGGAAGGTAAGCGCGCCCGCCTGCTAAGTCCCACGGTGGCGGCGGACACGGGACCCCTGTGCCTCCTCTTCTCCTACCAGCTGTGGGGAGAGGGCAGTGGAAGCCTGCGGGTTCTCCTACGCAACCCTGACCAGGAAGAGACCCTCCTGTGGGCCCTGAGGGACGACCACTCCCCAGTCTGGAGGGAAGGGAGGACTATCCTCCCTCAGTCCCCGAAGGACTTCCAGGTACTCCTGAAAGGAAGCAACGTTTGTGAGAAGCCTGTATGTGGCCCTCAGGCGGCATCTGAGATCTTTCCAATCCATTCCAGGTGGTGCTAGAAGGCCTGTTCGAGCAAAATGGAAAAGGCCACATCTGGATCGACAACGTCTACATGAGCACCAGCACCCCTCTGCAGGAGTGCACCCGTAAGTCTGGTCAGCGCCACCAGTCCCTCGTTTCCTCCTCCTCCATTCATCTTCTCCCACTGCACCACCACCCCCAGACTCAGTCTCTGTTCCTCTTCCTCTGAACTTTCCCGCCAGGAGATAATAAAAGCGCAGAATGGAGCTTGATGCTGTGCTTGTATACAGAAAAGAAATAGAAAGTAGGACAGAGGAGCCCCTTGGGTTGTCGATGCTAATCTACGTTTCATTATTTCTTTCTCGCCTCTCCTGCCCGTATTCGTAAACCGATCCTTCCAGAGGCGAATTATTCTGCGGCCCTGCTGGCTGCTCACCACGGCACCGCCTGAACCCTCCTGCCTTTGTTCTCAGGCTTTGCAGGACTTAAGGCTCGTAAGCCGATCGCGATCGTGGCCGTGTGTTTGCCAGTTATCTGCACCCAAATGTCTTACTGGAGAAAATGGGATTGCGTGGTAGACATTTTGGTCCCCAAGAGCATGCTGGGAGGGCTCTTCTCAATGAGCACAGTCAACAGCCCCCACTGCTTCCTCCTCCTCCTCCTCTCTGCCTAGACTCTACATAAGTTGGCTGGTTGTGGGGTTAATCATGGTGTATGTAATGTGTCTCTCTCTCTCTCTCTCCTTACAGAACCCTTCGCCGCCGTCCCTCCGGACATGAAAAGTGAGTTCGAGCCCCCCAGTCACCCCCCGCTTCCCTGCTTTTTGTGTAAATGGATCCTTCATTCCCTGCTTGGTTTGTGCTGGGAAGCGACCGTGCTGCAGCCTGGGTCTGTGTGTGTAACTCGGCTTGCTGTGGGGCGTGTGTGCGCGAGCGAGCGAGTGAGAGAGAGAGAGAGAGAGAGACGTGAGTTGATGCTGCCTGGGTGACAAATGGCCTGCAATGTCATTATATCCAGAACCTAATCTGAATTCCGCTCATGCCGTCGGCACAGACGTTCCATGCTTACACACGCCCACCCACACACATCCAGTGTGCACGATGTAAACATGACATGCCACACACATCTCCTCAGATAATAATGGCTCTGAATGGCCCGGGACCTGGGCTGAAATTGTCCAGAATCACGCCTACAGGCTCCTCCCCTCATTACACGTCGTTCATGAGAAAGAGAAGAAAAGGTGGCAGGCACATTCGGCCTGTGTTGTCTTTTAAAACGGTGAATTAAGACGTTGGCATGAAGGCGGCTCCAAAAGCAGCAAGATGGCAGCAGTTCTGTGGGGCTTCAGGAAACATCATGAACACACACACCTAACGTGCCATTTTCCTGTGCATGCGGCAAAATGACCCTGAAAGCACAGGCTTCCTAACTCATCAAATACTGCCGGGGGGTCACTATGCATCCGCCCCCGGCCGAATGGGACACCCCCCCTGGCGCCTGCGGCCGCGTGGAGTGGCGCCGGAGTGCATGAGCATCTGGAATGTGGTTCCAGAGAGCAGTTCATTCAGTAAAACATCCCACTGGCTGCTCTTCTGGACTAGATGTTGACTCCATGTAGGTCTGGAGAGAGCCGGTTTTCACCGCTGTTCCTGGAGGCCGGTCCTCCAGGAACAGGCTTGAAACCACGCCTCTCGCCACGTCCTCCTTCCTCGAGCCGACTGTTGTGTATCTCTCCACCAGGGGCAGCTCTTCCTGACGGGAGCGACCCCACAGTAGACACGCTGTCAGAGCCACACCCTCCCCCCAACTGGTATTACGTCTTGGGCGGCGGCGGCGGCGCCATCTTGCTCCTGGCGGCTGCTGTGCTCACGGTGGCCCTGTGCTGGCAGCGGCGTCACCTCTCGGCTCCGCCTCGCTCCACCCACCTCGGCCTGCCCACCTCGGCCTACTACAGCCCCTACGATGGCCGCTACTCGGGCGGCGGGGATCCGGCGTTGACCGTGTGGCTGGATAAGGAAGAGGGCGGCTCCTTTTACTGAGGTGGCCTGGTCTCCTCCTCCTCCAGGCCAGAGTCACAGCTCACCTTGTTTATGGGTTTCTTCAGTTTGGGGTGACAAAGGATGACATCTGAATGGATGTGAACTGCTCAACTGTCCAGTGTGGTGGCCAAGTTCTCCTGGAGAGAGGACGCATGTTTCCACCTTCATTCTGAGGCTCGTCTGTTCAGAAGGAGAACTCGGTGGTCCACCAGGAGGACATGCGGGTAGAAAGATTTTCTCTTACATTCCTTCCCTCATGGCCCAATCCCCAAAACGCCTGAGCGAATGGGTGCTAGTGGGTCAAGGAACAGATCTCAGCAGAACACAGACAGCTGCTTCCCATCCCCACGTCCTGGTAATGAGGAGCGAAGCAGCTCCGGCTGCGGACGCAGCTGGCCGCCGTCTCGCCTCCCTGCAGGGGTGTGGAGAGCGCGGGGAGCGGTGGAGGGGCGAGCTCCGCCCGCCGCAGACCTGTGATGGTGTGCATGAGGAGGATGTGGAAGCCCGTGCCGGTTTTATTCTCAGGATGGTGGTGCATGTCACAACAGCTGTGATTGGTCCATATTTTACACTGCAAGTGATGTCAACAATATCAATACATGTGTTATTTTTCAGCACATTCTTTTACGAATGTATTATGATGCATTGTATTGTATTAAGATTCGACATCTGATTCAGTGTTATTCACTTGACCCCCCCCTTTAATAGGTTTCGGACGGGTCGATATCAAACCTCTAGGCCGCTTATACCTGATCACCTGACAATGTCGACCGATATCTGATACGGAACTGAGAAATGGGTCGATATGGCGAATCAGCCATCCAGCTCCATCTAGTGGTGCTTCCTTATACGACATTCGATTGTCCATGGACCATTCGGTTAGGATAATAAGCAGAAGATCGGAGTTGTTCTCAGCAGCGGGTAATGAATCTGATGTAATTAAGCAATCATGGCAGCCATCACGCGGACTTCATACGGTGAGAGCCTGCAGGAGGAGGCATTCCCACGCACCCGCTGACACGCCTCACCTGGCCCTGTCACCTGTGTGCTGTTGCCATGGGAACAGGCGTAGCGGCTTATTTTCTCAAGGCGGAGAGGCAGCGAGAGATGTTTTGGCACGGCCTCTCACCGTGCTTTTAAATCAGCCTCCAGCTCGCCGCCACCGCCACTCTCTCTCCCTCCCTCCCTCCATCGCCGCACGTTCCTTCCAAGCCCTTAAAAATTTCTAATTAGTTAATGGACCGAGTAGCATTCATTACGCCCGCCGCTGGCATTTCTTCTGTTTCTTCACCCTGCATCATCCCTGGAGACGTCATTAATGAGTTCAAACTCCTGGCAGAATACGGTTCTCCCCGATACCGAGGGAACATCTGAACTCCTGCGCACACACATGTACACACTTATACAAGCATATATACTCACACACTGCTCCCCGGGCGCCTGTCATGGTGCCCGCTGCTCACCAAGGGTGATGGTTAAATGCAGAGGACACGTTTCACCGTGTCACCGTGTGCTGTGCTGCAGTGTTTCACAATGACAATCACTTCAGTTTCACTCTTTTAAGACCAAACAATCACTTTTACACATAAACATACGTATACACACAAATACAAGCATATATACTCACACGCACACACAAATACAAGCATATATACTCACACACACACAAATACAAGCATATCTACTCACACACACACACACACACACAAATACAAGCATATATACTCACACACACACAAATACAAGCATATCTACTCACACACACACAAATACAAGCATATCTACTCACACACACACACAAATACAAGCATATCTACTCACACACACACACAAATACAAGCATATATACTCACACACAAATACAAGCATATCTACTCACACACACACACAAATACAAGCATATCTACTCACACACACACACAAATACAAGCATATCTACTCACACACACACACACACAAATACAAGCATATATACTCACACACAAATACAAGCATATCTACTCACACACACACACACAAATACAAGCATATATACTCTCACACAAATACAAGCACATCTACTCACACATACAAACAAATACAAGCATATATACTCACACACACACACACAAATACAAGCATATATAAAGTTTAAAGTGAAGTGATTGTCACATGTGATACACAGCAGCACAGCACACGGTGCACACAGTGAAATTTGTCCTCTGCATTTATCCCATCACCCTGAGTGAGCAGTGGGCGGCCATGACAGGCGCCCGGGGAGCAGTGTGTGGGGACGGTGCTTTGCTCAGTGGCACCTTGGTGGATTGGGATTCGAACCAGCAACCTTCTGATTACGGGACCACTTCCTTAACCGCTAGGCCACCACTGCCCCTCACACACACAAATACAAGCGTATATACTCACACACACACACAAATACAAGCATATATACTCTCTAACACACACAAATACAAGCATATATACTCACACACACACACACACAAATACAAGCATATATACTCACACACACACACGCAAATACAAGCATATATACTCACACACACACACGCAAATACAAGCATATATACTCTCACACACACACAAATAAAAGCATATCTACTCACACACACACACATACAACCATATCTACTCACACACACACAAATACAAGCATATATACTCACACACACACACACACAAATACAACCATATCTACTCACACACACAAATACAAGCATATCTACTCACACACACACAAATACAAGCATATCTACTTACACACACACAAATACAAGCATATATACTCACACACACACACAAATACACGCATATATACTCACACACACACACACATACAAGCATATCTACTCACACACACACACACACACAGATACAAGCATATATACTCACACACACACAAATACAAGCATATCTACTCACACACACATGCATAAACAGACCTCAGGAGGGGAACTTTTTCCTGAGAATCTGTGGATTTGCTGGCCCTGCGGCAGTGACTCATGTTATTTGGAGCCGGGTGGGGCGGGTGGAGGTGGTGTTGGTGGGCGGAGGGACGGCGCTGGTGGGGTTTGTAAAACGCTCCGCTGGAAAGCTGGTCAGAGGCGGATAGTTTTTTTTTTTTCCTCTTTCTTTTTTTCTAAGACCATGTAGAACATTTTGCTCACAATAGAGCAGCTCAACCCACGTCCCTCTCACACGGCTCAGTGTCTCCTATCGATTTCTCCGCCTTGTTTACTTCTGGACGCGCTGGGCTCCCGTTCAAACCAGGGGGGAAATAAATTGAGATGCAGGAAACCCAGAAATGCAGTTTCAGCTCTCAGACCTGATGCTTTTTCAGAAGGAACCGTCTGAGGACATTCGTCTGCACCGGTCCTGAGTGGCAACGATGTTTTGTGTATTTTGAGCGATTCTAATGAATGTAATTAATGGTGATGTTCTCTTGTTAACGTTATGAATATTCCTCAGTATTTACTGGACGAACTGTAACTGTACTTTGCCTGATGGGTCTAATCAGCTTAAACAATAAAATCTTATTTTTCTACGAAGCAGGAGAACCTCTGTCAGCTTCTCACTGTGTGCTTGCACCATCCATCCCACCTCATTCCACCACCACCCCACGATGTTATCTTCTCTGCACACCACACACACAACGGCGTACCGTCTCTATCAGATCCCCTCGATTGACTCTTCACTTTCATCGGTTGAAGAACATGCCTCTTCCTCTCGCCTACAGATAAGAGGCCGGAGGAGCTGGGGAACAATCGGCTGTTCGGTGCAGGAGATTCCATCAACGCAGGTACTGAGCTCCTCCACACAAGCTTCTCTGAGGGCTTACTGGTTTGGGTTCTGCAACTTGTACTTCTGCGTAGCTTTCCGTGTTTTTATCATGTTCAGTGTCCTTCTGTCTTCTGGTGGGTGCTGAACGTAATTCTATACCAGCATTTCCAGAAGTCCTGAGATCTGAGAGCCCATCCCCCTGTAGCACACAGCGGCCCAGCTGAAGATCCCGCCAGACGGCCATCATCTGTCTCTTTACGTCGGGATCCATCTCGCTCATGAAGGAGCCTTTGTTTTTGTGCACAAAAGGAGAGGATCGAAAATTTAATTACCGCCCACGACAGAATCTGTTCATCTTGTTGTCAACCGGCCTCCCTCCCTCGCTCACTTCCTCCTTCTCTCTCCCGCACACTCATCTAAATGGGAAATAATTATGCCGTTACGTTGCCTGTGGAGTCGCTTTGGCTTTCAGTCACTTCATGATCTGTGTGTGTGTGTGTGTGTGTGGTGTGTGTGTATGTGTGTGTGTGGTGTGTGGTGTGGTGTGTGTGTATGTGGTGTGGTGTGTATGTGTGTGTGTGTGTGTGGTATGTGTGTGTGTGTGGTGTGTATGGTATGTGTATGTGTGTGTGGTATGTGTATGTGTGTGTGGTATGTGTGTATGTGTGTGTGGTATGTGTGTGTGTGTGTGGTATGTGTGTATGTGTGTGTGGTGTGGTGTGTGGTGTGGTGTGTGTGTGTGTATCATCCACGGACGAAAGTGAACAGCTATGAAGCCCTCATTACCTTCTCATGAATCTGATATTTATTACTCACATGACACACAGAGACAAAGCGATGACGTGTCATGCGTGTGGATGGACAGGACATCTGAGGAGACCATCATCACTGATTCTCCACATTTACATTTACAGACGACTTACAACCAGTAGTTACAGGGACAGTCCCCCCCTGGAGACACTCGGGGTTAAGTGTCTTGCTCAGGGACACGATGGTAGTAAGTGGGGTTTGAACCCGGGTCTTCTGGTCCGTATGCGAGTAGCTAGGCTACTACCGCCACATGATGATAGAAATCTGTCTCTCACCATCCAGGTTTGCCGTTTGCTGAATGGAGCACCGCATCCCCGTCCTCCGAGCCCCCGGTGACCCGGATGTCGGGGAAGGACAACGCCTGGCTCTACACCCTGGACCCCATCCTCCTGACCATCATCGTCATGAGCTCCCTGGGCGTCCTGCTGGGCGCGGTCTGCGCCGGCCTGCTCCTCTACTGCACCTGCTCCTACAGCGGCCTGTCCACGCGCTCGTCCACCACGCTGGAGAACTACAACTTCGAGCTGTACGACGGCATCAAGCACAAGGTCAAGCTCAACCAGCAGCGGTGCTGCTCCGAGGCCTGAGCCTTCTTCTCCAGCCCAACCGACTGCTGAAAGAGCCGCGGCGCTGTCCTCCCCCTGAGACAGGGGCCGAGGTGGAACACGTGTCAGCAGCGTCCCTGTTCCAAACGCGGAGAACTTTTATACCACGACGGCGTGGAAATCAACCCCAATGAAAGCCCGAGCCGAGGATCTTTTCACACTACCTTCCAGACGTTCTAGTCCCTTAACGTCACTTTATCCGTCCCCCCTGTGCTATTTTCAAGGCGTCTTCTTCATTGTGATGACAGTGCACCCCGATAGTCCACCGATGGTCGTTTAGAAGGTTTAGTTTGTGTTTAGTATTGGTTTGTATGTAGGCAGAAGGAGGTTTAATGCACTTAGCATGTGGACCAGTGGGGGTTTGGGGACTTTCACTGTGGCCTATGGACCGAGACGAGTGTTTCTGAGCTGGGAGGAGTCACGGGGAAGGATGGGCGGAGGCAGGCAGGAGTGGTGACGTGCAGAACGAGGTTCGGACCCCACATCTTTTGTCCGGCTTGTCAGGAGTTTCTCGTTTTCCCACCTCTCCCTTCCTTTGTTTCGTTTTTTTCTGACCGGAGGTTTCATGATAAATCAGGGCAGTCAGGAGAGGAGGAGGAAGGGCTCTTCAGAGACCGGCCCTCTCACCGCCAAGACTCGGCTGATGCTGGAGGCGGAGCAGTGGTCTCCCTCACACTCTTTTTCCAAGTGCCTTGGAGCTTCTGTGATGTGACCACTGTCTGGAGTTCACAGAAGGTTCCACAACCCCTGATACAGGAACTCAAACTGTCAAAGGCTTGGTTGACAGCACTGGTCAGACTTTTAGTCCTTTGATGGAGACAGAAATGTGCTTTTTATGATGATGAGTATTGTTATTATTAATATGAATTATTTAATAAAGGATTGGTAACAAGTTTTTTTGCCTATGAAACACACACACACACACCCATGATGAGGTGTGTAAATGATATAGTGCATTTATATTTATATATAACCCCAACACACGTGCACACAGCCTCTCATCTCCCCACGGGTCCCCATTACACCGGACCTCCAGTCGCCTTCAATTAGGAGCCTCCACATCAAAGCTCTGAAGCTCTGCCCCGCTGTTCCAGCTTGTATCAGAACTTCACGCTTCCGCTTCTTCTCCGTGTCTCCGCAGCTGCTACCAGGTGCACGGGTTTTACTGTTCTAATCTGCACCGGAACGTTCCGTGCCAGGAAACCTGTAATTCAGGCTTCACATGCAGAACAGACGAGTGCGGGCCATGGAGGACCATGGAGGACGTGGTCTATTTTAGTCCAGCTGTAGTAAGAACCTGGAAAAAAAAATTGTTCCTCAGTGTAGAGTTTTGAACCATGTGGTTTCGCCCCCGAAATGACAGGCCGGCGGGTCAGAAATAACTTCGTACGCTAAGTCGCCTTTGGTACTTTTGTGGTTTTTGGTGGAACCTTTAGTGATTGTTTCCAGGTGACCGTGTCATTATCCGCTTTCTGTCCACTGACACGTCCATTCATCTTGCCGGGAGGCTCTGAAGGCGCCGCGGTGGCACCGCAGGACCTGGCGAGGCCGAGTAATTGTTACCACCGTACTCAGCGCAGAACCCCGCCCGTCACGACGCGCTGATCATCTTGCACAGAACAATCGTCTCTTTCTTCAGACATGTATGTAAATGTAATAAGAATTATTATTTTCCATTAGCCACGTTTTTGGGCTCTCCTACTTGCCTTCTTCTCCCACGTTGAAATGGAGAAGTCCCCAGACACTGAGCCAGAGTTCTACAATTGCAGTCATCAAAGAAGCAGGCTGTGCCGAGAAGAAGATGACGGGGTCCCTCGGTTGGAAGACGGGTTCAGCCGGGGGACGCCGGGGACGTGTTGGGGAGAACAGCTAATTAATCTTCTGAGGCTGGACTGCAGGGAGCAGCCCACCTCCACCTCTGGAGGGCGACTCTCGGGACCTGAGTGTGTGTGTGTGTGTGTGTGTGTGTGTGTGTGTGTGTGTGACAGAGAGAGGGAGAGAGAGAGAGAGAGAGAGAGAGAGCGCAACAGAGAACCTACGCCGGACTGGATGGAGGGACGAGGACTGAGAAATTCAGATTTTCAGTATCTAGACCACCCTTCTTCAAAAGAACACACACACACACACCAAGTGTGCTCAATCCCCTCCTCTCTGGGGTACACACTCTGGCCCGCACAGCAATCTGGGAAAAAAATCCCAGACCTACTGGTCAGGGCTGCCAAAAGTTCAAAGCGCTTATTTGGGTCAGTGTGTGTGTGTGTACATGTATGTGTGTGTGTGCATGTGTGTGTGTGTGTGTTTAAGCGTGTTTGTGTGTGTGTGTGTGTGTGTGTGTGCATTTATGTGTGCGTATGTTAGCGTTCATGTGTGTGTGTATGTGTTTATGAGTGTGTGTGCGTGTATGTGTGTTTATGTGTGCACGCACGTGTGTGTGTGAAGTAACGCCAGTGACAACAGCCACCAGTCAAGACAGCAATGGCCAAGCTGGCTTCATCAGTAGCTCATCCAGCTCAGGATTTGATCTCTGAAAACAAACACATGAAGTGTCACCCTGTCATGGAGAGAAGCTTCTGGTTCTCCGTCCCCTCGTACCACCAGAATGGTCATTCATTCATTCATCAGGAGACAAGACATCTGATGTGAATAAAATGGAATTGCAAATTTACAGGATTTATCAGACGTCCTTATCCAGAGCAACTTACAGGGACACATCTGTTTTTTGTCTCGTATTTGTGCAGAAACATCTGAACCTGCGTCCTCTGATCTTCATGAACTCGTACATCTGCTACAGACACACACACACACACACACACACAGTATTGGTGGGGAAGGCGTCTCTCTTCCCACCTGTCTCTTCATTCTCCTCCTTCCCTTTCTTATCTTTCTCCTGCCTCCCTCTCCCTGTCCCTCCGGTTCTGTTCCTCGCAGATGTTGTGCAAGAGGCAGGCAATAACCTGTCAAAATGCAGCAAACAGAGCTGGGAACATGTTCTATGTGTACAAATTCCAGAAATCCCCCCCTGACGTAGGAGAAAGATTCATGAGATGAAGAGTGAGGGCCTCCGTGCTTCCTGGACAGAACCCTCCAGAGAAACAGGAGGTCGAAAGCCCAACCGAGACGAAACACAACGCAGAAACTAACCAGTAAGAAGCTACAGCGACTTCACCTGCTTTAAATGTAGTAGATCTGTATCAGCAGTGTGTGTGTGTGTGTGTGTGTGTGTGTGAGTGTGACAACATGGTTTGACATTTGATGTGAAGTAAAGTCATTTGATGTTGTCGTTGTGGAACACTGCAGCACAGCACACGTGTCCTCTGTGTTTGACCCTTCATGACCGGCGCCCGGGGAGCAGTGTGTGGGGACGGGACCTTCGTCCAGGGGACCTCAGTGGGGGGTTACGAGCTTTCAGTCATATTCAGCACACAGCAAACTCTACATCTCTTCATAAAGGTCGGCATTCTTCTCTGCTCCAGTGAAGGTGTGCTTCAAGGCTTTGTGTCGGGACCACTGCGCTTCATCATCTAAAGGCTCCGCCCATCTCTGTCAGATGGGTAGTTAGCTCCTCCCTTCCAACATACAGATAACCAGGAAGGTTCCATAAATGCTGAAGATATAAATGGTGTGGCGTTGGTGAGAATTCAGTTCTCTTTCTCATGAACAAAATACCTCAATAAACAAGAAGAGGAACACATGCCTCTTCATGCAACAGACTGCGGTTGTGGCCCCAGAGACGGGACTGAAACTCCGAGTCTAATAAACAAAGTGGACAACTGCACAAAGGCTCTTCCTCTTACAGAGCGACCCCACACACAGCTGCAGAACGCGTCCCCAAAACACAGCAAGAACAATAAATGGCAGAACCACTGTGTGTATGGAACATATCCGGCCTTTATGCGCAGTCCGTGTGAAAGGGCCATCTGGGGGTCCCAGAGATACTGGGACCAAGGCCTTTTATTCACGCATGTTAAAAGTTTCATCTTTGTGGCATCAGGGTGATGTTTCCCCTCTTCTGCCATCCTCAGGGCCAGAGCGGTCATGGCGGCGGTTGTCATGGAAACAAGCTGCCACAGTCACGGACCCATTAGTTCGCTGAAGATTGTATGGCAGCCAGTGAGGAACATGTTGGTAGGAAATAATAAAAACACCCACAAACCCCAAATCAGCTCGGAAACCACGACCAGCTTCAGGTTTCGGAATAAAGTGATGGCCTAGCGGGTAAGGAAGCGGACTTGTGGTAGCCAAGGCGCCACTGAGGTCCCCTTCAGCAAGGCACTGTCCCCACACACTGCTCCCCGGGCGCTAAGTGGCAGTGTTACGATGGACACACTGACAACAGCACGAACACTCGCCCATTCGTCCATCATCCACTGGAGATGTTTAGAGAAACCCAAACAACTTCTTCACATGCGTTCAAAAAATCGGTCCAACACTCAATTTTCACCAGGAAATAAAAACAAAACATTTAATGTTTTGTATCAGACCCCTATTGACATTAGAAATAGAACTTGGGGCTGCGGTGGCCTAGCGGCCCTGTAACCAGAAGGTTGCCACCTGAGGTCCCCTTGATGAAGGTCCCGTCCCCAGGGCGCCTGTCATGGTGCCCACTGCTCACCAAGGGTGATGGTTAAATGGTGATGGACAAAAAAAAAAGTGACATTCAGAAGCCAGGACCAAACAGCAGAGTGAATTCATGCTACGGACTGGTCCAGGGTGAGATGTTTCAAACGTTCTGAATCTCAAACCAACATGATGAGACGCAGATGAGATGATGAGGGTGAAGAAAGCAGAGCCTGTCGATGTGTTCTTCATTCATAAAAGTGCTTTTAGGACAGCATGTCTCCACAGGTGGTGGAGATAAGAGCAGCGGGCAGGTGAGAGTCTGGGTTGTAGGGTCAGGGGTCACATTCGCGTCTGTATCAGGATCTGTATAAAAGTGTTTCCCACGACCCTGACGGATAAATAAATACCAGCCCGCGAGGGACTCCAGATGCAGGACACGCATCCGTCCCCAGCCCAGCGGGACCCGCAGGGGATCACGTTACCTGCGAGCCCCACCACGCCGACATGATGGATGGCCTTCCGCCTCCACGCTGCCGTGGAGCGCGCTGTGCCGCTTCATTCTTCTCGTCCCGGCAAAACAGTGAGACGTGCCGCTGCTGCTCCGCCTTCTTAAAGGTGCCAGTGTTCACGGGCAAAGGTCAAGAGGTCACCTGATGGAGCAGCGGCTCTTACTCTTATTCAAACGTCCGAAAATACAGAAACACACACACACACACACACACACACACTTTCTGTCTGCTCCACTCTGACCAATAGAATTCATTCCAGACATGGATTCTCCTGAGAATACAACACAACATACACACAACAACATAATATACAAACAACAATATAACATATATACAGATCAACATACACACACACCAACATAATATACACAACACACAACAACATAATATACACACAACAATATAACATATATACAGATCAACATACACACACACCAACATACCCACAAACACAACATATACACAACATAAACACACAAACACAATATACACAACACACCTAAACACAGCAAACACATACCAACATAATATACACAACACACAACAACATAATATACACACAACAATATAACATATATACAGATCAACATACACACACACCAACATACCCACAAACACAACTTATACACAACATAAACACACAAACAAAATATACACAACACACCTAAACACAGCAAACACATACCAACATAATATACACACAACAACATAACATATACACAACAACATATACACCTAAACACAGCATACACACACCAACATAATATACACAACAACATAATATACACACAACAATATAACATATATACAGATCAACATACACACACACCAACATACCCACAAACACAACATATACACAACATAAACACACAAACACAATATACACAACACACCTAAACACAGCAAACACATACCAACATAATATACACACAACAACATAACATATACACAACAACATATACACCTAAACACAGCATACACACACCAACATAATATACACAACAACATAATATACACACAACAATATAACATATATACAGATCAACATACACACACACCAACATACCCACAAACACAACATATACACAACATAAACACACAAACACAATATACACAACACACCTAAACACAGCAAACACATACCAACATAATATACACACAACAACATAACATATACACAACAACATATACACCTAAACACAGCATACACACACCAACATAATATACACAACACACAACAACATAATATACACACAACAATATAACATATATACAGATCAACATACACACACACCAACATACCCACAAACACAACATATACACAACATAAACACACAAACAAAATATACACAACACACCTAAACACAGCAAACACATACCAACATAATATACACACAACAACATAACATATACACAACAACATATACACCTAAACACAGCATACACACACCAACATAATATACACAACAACATAATATACACACAACAATATAACATATATACAGATCAACATACACACACACCAACATACCCACAAACACAACATATACACAACATAAACACACAACACAATATACACAACACACCTAAACACAGCAAACACATACCAACATAATATACACACAACAACATAACATATACACAACAACATATACACCTAAACACAGCATACACACACCAACATAATATACACAACAACATAATATACACACAACAATATAACATATATACAGATCAACATACACACACACCAACATACCCACAAACACAACATATACACAACATAAACACACAAACACAATATACACAACACAGCTAAACACAGCAAACACATACCAACATAATATACACACAACATACACACCAACACAACATACACACAACAACATACACACAAACACAACATACACACAACATAACATATACACACGATATATACAGACCAACATAACATATACACACAACTATACAACTGCAGTCTGGTGGCCCATTCATGAACTGCACAGCACATTTCAACATCTCTCTCCTCTCTGATCTTCTCCAACTCAGATCTGACTTGATCATTCTTTCCTACTGGAGCTAAAAACTCCAGGCAAAGCAGCAACTTGGTCACACAGACTTCTTACATCTGGATCAAGCATCATTTTAACCCAGCCACTGGGGATGACGGTGACACATATTCTTTGGTGTCAGTCCCCAGGAGGGGTTGCATCGGGAAGGGCAACCGGCATAACATTTTTGGCAACTCAATTGTGCAGGCAACCATTTCCATTTACATTATTTACCAGACGCCCTTATCCACAGCGACTTACAGTCAGTAGTTACAGGGACAGTCCCCCCCTGGAGACACTCAGGGTTAAGTGTCTTGCTCAGGGACACGATGGTAGTAAGTGGGGTTTGAACCTGGGAATTCTGGTTAATAGGCGGGTGTGTTACCCACTAGGCTACTACCACCCAACCAGACCAGCAGATCTGCTGTGGCGACTCCTCGGCAGCTGAAGACAACAAAGAAGATTAATGGCATCCTTTTCATAGATTTCAGCATCAGCAGTTTTCAGATTCAAAGATGTATCAAGATGTTCTCAGGGATTTTCGGTCATCTTGTTGTTCTCTGTCAATGGACGAGTTGGGACATTAATCTTGCTCCTAAATCTCTTGGACAAAGGCACCCTTCAGATTCAAAAGCATGAACCTGCCTTCTTATAAACTCACAGTTACAGGACATTTTCCGTTTCAGTTACAGGTTACGTATGTCTTCATCACAGACATCGGTCAAGGGCAGAGGGACATCTTACAAATCGTCTTTTTCTCGTTGGGAGATCTCCAGGTTCTTAAAGTCGGCAGCTTGATTTATAATAAGTATATTTTGACTGGTTAGAGATGATAGAAGATCTTCGAACCCACTAGCCCAATACTTTGACCAGAGCAGAACACTTTTCTCTTTTTTCTGTACCCTCACCACATGATTTTCCCGGTTCCTTCATCATGGTAACATGCTGTGGAACAGGAGCACATGTGTTATTCTGTGCTTTCTGGGCCCCGTGGGAGTCTGCATTTCTGCATGGGAAACCGTGGCCCACGTCCTGAGACACGGCACGGCTCCTCCTCTTTTATTTCAAATATGAATAGATATGTACATTCTGCTCCATTCCAAATGTCTCTTGGTTTTAAGTGTCTGCTTTCTTCTTCAGGGTGTCAGTCACATAAGAATGAAGCGTGCACCAATTCCATTTATCTGGGTCAGGGTAAAATTCAGATCATGCAGGAGATCATCAGCCATACGACCTGGTGCTCTGGATCTTCGTCCTCTGATCAGCTCTGAGTTGAAGGTTCTCTATCCGAGGTCCTAAATCCATGCACATTGCCATTGTATTTTGTGATTCTTCTCTTTTGGCAGATGGAGACCCAGCAGAATCAGGTTCTCAAAGTGAGCACATGTCTCCTGTGTGGGTGTCAGCAGGAAATCTTGCATGGTGACACACTGCCCCCTACTGATTTGTAGCTGCTAATGAGACACCGTTTTTAAGCAGTTTTATAAATTAGTGAAGTGAAGTGAAGTGATTGTCACATGTGATACACAGCAGCACAGCACACGGTGCACACAGTGAAATTTGTCCTCTGCATTTAACCCATCACCCTGAGTGAGCAGTGGGCACCATGACAGGCACCCGGGGAGCAGTGTGTGGGGACGGTGCTTTGCTCAGTGGCACCTCAGTGGCACCTTGGTGGATTGGGATTCGAACCAGCAACCTTCTGATTACGGGACCACTTCCTTAACCGCTAGGCCACCACTGCCCCTTTTTTTTTTTTTTTTTGCTCTTACAAGTGGTTAACTATTCTTGTGAGGTTCTCTTAATTCTGTTCTATTGTGCTGGTATTGATCTGGATGAGTGCATAGCAATAAACTCAATTTCAGCACAACTTTGTTCTCCCCTCTTGCTTCATCCCCATTCTCATTCTTCCTCTGAACCCACACCAACTCACCTCTCTACTCTGTATGTGTTAATAATGCTATCTCCCCACCCACCCGTCCTTCTTTGTCCTGCTCCACCTCTGATAAGGCTGCTGGGGCTGTGGAGGTTCACTGGCTCCTGAGAGGGACTCACTGTGATCGGTAGGAGGAGCAAGATCTTATCTTCAGATGTCAGTTTTCCACTTCCTCATTGAAAGAAATGTGCCTCACTTGTGTGGACTGACAGCAGGCAATGATCCTCTGGGCTCCTGGTCCACATCTCAGTGAGGTCCTGACTTCTTGTGTCCCTTTTCAGACCAAGGACAATACGTGAAGCAAAATGAGATAAATTAAGCTCTGTATATTATTAAATATTACTTAAGTATTAGTACTTATTAATATCCTAATGCTTAAAATACTCACCCCACGTACTGTCACAGTTGTTAACGTTCTAAAAATCCCTCACCATCCACTCCCATGCATTCCAGTGTAGACTGATCATGTGACATCATTGACAAGTTTTTTCCTGTTTACATCAGCTCGGCCCTTACAAGTCATCTCATGGAACTCTAATATACCACCTTAATAGAATAAACCACCTTAATAGAATGCACCACCTTAATAAAATATACCACCTTAATGGACTCCCACAACATAATACAACCCTGGATCCTGCCATAATCTCACTCTTTACTAGGTCTGTGCAGGAACAACTTAGGTTAATATCTAAAGAGGGATGGATTCCCATTTCTGAGCCTCGGTTCAACGTTTCTTCCCATTTTGTCATTTAGACCTTTTTCTTGCTCATTAGGGTTTGAGCTGCAGGCAAAAATGTATTGATGGATTGTCACGTTCCTAAGTCTAGGGGTCTAAGAAACGCAACAAGAGGTGTGGAGAGGAGGTCCACTGTTGCACATGCAACCAAACAAACGATACAAACAGTGCTTTTATTTACAGTGAGCTAAAAGGTACAAGAAACAGTGGACTCAAAGCAGCCTAACGGAAGGGATGGGATAACAACAGGGATATCTCAAAACGCGCACAAGTCAACAAAAAGGGCACGTAACAGGCTAACACAGGTAAACAACAAAGGGATCTATCACACAAAGCAACAAGACACACAAATGAGATCCCCCAACAGCGCTCCATGCAGATCTCTGAGGACCCTGGGGACCTCCCGAAAGCATAAGGGCCTAGCAGACCCTGGGGACCTCCCGAACACAATCCGAAGTCTCTTTATATAGGTGGAGGTGACCAATGGCAGATGGTAGGTGGAGCTGGTAGGCTTCAACTCCTCCCATGAAGTCAACCTAAAAGAGACAGGACGCAAAAACACAGAACATGTGGGAGCATACGTCCAGGGACGTAACATGGATTGAGCAGAACCGTTTATTTCTTCAGGTCATACACTTGTACTGCTGCTGTAGAATTCTTTCGGACATCAATATACCAAACAGGAAATTTAACAAATCACAGAACAGGTCTTCTGTCTTCTGGACTGGTCCATCTGCCCATGAGCTCTCAGCCATACCTCCATCCATTCAACTGAACCAACACAGATGCTAGATACAACAAGGTGGCTGCCCTGTCCTGCCGTCCACATGGCTTCAAATTAGATTTCATTTAAATACACAGAGACAGCGGCAGTGAGATGAAAAGTGACCATTGAAAGTAGAGAAGCTGCATTTGTCCGGTTTATTATCAGAGATCATTAGTTCCCAGCTCACACAAGTGTGGAATAATTATTAGGCAGGCAGACAGAAAGCAAAAAGACAAGAAAGAGATCAAGCCGATTAGACAGCCACTGTGAGCTCAGAGGTGATAAGATTTACCCTCCAACTTACCTGTGGACACACACACACATGTGGACGTAGTCTCGGGTCTCTGTTGTTCAATATAACTGAATTGATCTAATTTCGTCCCTCGCTCACTTCTACTAACTCGTGGTTGTGTTTACTCAGGCCTGATGAAGAGTTTATCTCTGAAGCTCCTCGGCCTTGCACGTGTTCATGTAGAAGATGTGTGGATGGGGGGGTAATATCGCCACAGACCTGCCCTATGTGTCTCTTGCAGCAGCTGCTGAATGGGTTTACAGCCCTACAGTTGACACCCCCACACTTGACCCTTCTGGACATTAAAAAAAACTCTAGGAGAGATTAAAAAAAAGGTGGGAAGGAGTGATAGAGAGAGGGAAGCCCTTCCAGGGGAGAGTGAGCCTGCAAGTGGTGTCAGTGCAGGGCTGGTGATGGTTTGTCCAAGAAGAGAAAAAGTCCTACAGTTGTAGAGGTGGAGAAGTCCACAATGTAGTATAGACACTGGACAGTGCAGAGTCCTTCAGAGACCCAGCAGGACGCAGCAAGCACATCCCCTGCTGGACCTGTCCGAGGAAGGAGAAGAAATTGTGGCACCTAAGGTCTTGAAGATGTTTTCAAGCTTTTTGGAGGAATTCTTTCAGCCACTCTGATCTCATTGGTCAGCAGGTCTGCATGTGTCTCTGTTTTCAGATCTGGGACTTTGCATCACACAAAGACGATTGTCGTTGGGAAACACTGCAGCAACATGTCGGCGCTAGGACCGCGGCGCCTCCACCTGCGTCGGGTAAGGCGGGGGTGTCGATTACCGAGTCGTGGATGGCTGCGCTACACCCGTCGAGTCGGGTCAGAGGACGGCGGCTCTCCGCTGCTGAGATGATCTTCAGACCTCGACATTTTCATCGCCAGCTCAGCTCCGCCGCGTTCCTGTCATAATCTGTCTAATCTGTCCCGCCGTGTGTCTTCGGCTGGTGAGTTTTGTTCAGCCGGCGCCGGCGCTCTGTGGTGAACGACTCGGTGTTCGCGCTGATCATGTCCTGGTCTGGACTGCAGGTCCCTCTGATGATGAACTGAAGCTCATAAAGTTCTACACAAACTCTACAATAGTGTCTAATCTGGAGAGAGGGGTGTAGTACAAGAAGAGTAACTACTACAATGTACAGTACAATGTACGTTTACATTTACAGCATTTACCAGACGCCCTTATCCAGAGGGACATACAGTCAGTAGTGACAGGGACAGTCCCCCCCCTGGAGACACGGGTGTATATTATAAAAACCTGGCGTACAGTATAAAATGTATATTATAAAAATATGAACTATAATGGCCCACTATGGGCTGGTGGTTAAGGAAACGACATCATAATCAGAAGGTACCCCACTGAGGTCCCCTTGATGAAGGTCCCGTCCCCACAAAAAAGTGTTGAGTATAATATGTAGTGTGTAATATAGTATAAAAGTGGAGTATAATATGTAGTGTGTAATATAGTATAAAAGTGGAGTATAATATGTAGTGTGTAATATAGTATAAAAGTGGAGTATAATATTGTAGTGTGGTATATAATATAAAAGTGTTGAGTATAATATGTAGTGTGTAATATAGTATAAAAGTGGAGTATAATATGTAGTGTGTAATATAGTATAAAAGTGGAGTATAATATTGTAGTGTGGTATATAATATAAAAGTGTTGAGTATAATATGTAGTGTGTAATATAGTATAAAAATGTCGAGTATAATATTGTAGTGTGGTATATAATATAAACGTGTGGAGTATTATATGTATAATATATAGTGTGTAATATAATATAAAAGTGTGGAGTATTATATGTATAATATATAGTGTGTAATATAATATAAAAGTGTGGAGTATTATATGTATAATATATAGTGTGTAATATAATATAAAAGTGTGGAGTATTATATGTATAATATATAGTGTGTAATATAATATAAAAGTGTGGAGTATTATATGTATAATATATAGTGTGTAATATAATATAAAAGTGTAGAGTATTATATGTATAATATATAGTGTGTAATATAATATAAAAGTGTGGAGTATTTATTATTTTGAATCCGGCGTGTTAAATGTATTGAATTGTTCTTCAGAGCCGCCAGCTGGACTCATGGTGGAGGTGAAGAGCTACTGTGGGGCGGGAGCCTCCATCGGACAGACCTGGGTAGACGAGGGTCTGGCCCCCTGCTTTTACTTCACACTTGTCCCCTCCGTCCTCCTAACCCTGTCCTTCTTGTTCGGCACCTTCCACTGCCTATGCTACCGCCGCTATGGTGCCGACATGGAGCCCAAGTTCGTGCCGCGCTCGCGCCTGTACCGGCTGCAGCTGGGCCTGTCGGCGCTGCTGCTGCTGGAGGCGGCGGCGCTGCCGGTGTTCCAGGCGGCCCGGGGAGAGGCCGAGCTGCCTGGGTACGTGCTGCTGTACGGCTGCCTGTCCGTCCTGGCCTGGGCCTGGGCCGCGGCCCTGCTGAGGCTGGAGCGGAGGCGGGTCATGGTGCGGGACCGGACCAGGGGACACAGCACCGTGCTGCTGCTGTTCTGGGCCGCGGCGTTCGCTGCCGAGAACCTGGCGCTGATCTCCTGGAATAGCCCAGACTGGTGGTGGGGACTGGAGAACACCAAGCAGCAGGTGAGCAGCGGACTTCTCCACAACCTCATAAGGGGTTCAGATTAGGGCTGCAACTAACGATTATTTTAATAATCGATTAATTTTTGATTAATCGTAGAATTGGATAAAAAAAACAAGAAAAGCATTCATTTCCAACCCTTTATTCAAAAACAGAACCAAAATCTTTAGAAAGTGCACAAACATGTTGCTCCTTGAGCTGTTATAATAATAATAAAATAAAATAAAAATGGACTAACACAAAAAACATACACATGTATGCTTTACATCTGCCAAATATAGACTTTTTTTTTTAAATAAAGTGCCACCTGAGCTGCCAGAACGATAAATAATTTATAAAAAAATAAAGAACAATACAAATCAGAAAATTTAACAGGATTTGTTTGAATGTCAGAACTTGTTCTCTACACTACACTGCAGATGCACACACTCACAAACTCTCACACTGACACACACACACACTGCAAAAAATGCTTTTCTAACTTAGTAGTTTTGTCCTGATTTCAGTCCAAATCTCTAAAAAATCTTAAATCAAGATTTACTAGACACATACATTCTGATAAAACATCTAAGAATTAAGTGATTGTTTGTTTCAAACAAGCAAAATTATCTGCCAATGGGGTAAGAAAACTAATCTTAATGAGATATAATCTCAAACAGAAGTTTTAAGCATCACTTAATTTTCTCATGCAATTTTTCTTGTCTAGTAATCTTGATTTAAGATTTTTTAGATATTTGGACTGGAAACGAGACAAAAACAGTTTGAAAAATGAATGGACCAAAAAAGGCTAGTGAATAAAAACATGTCTTTAGTCTTTTAATGCTAAGTAACTATAGCACCCCTGCTTTACTACTGTTATTAACGCGCTAACGCTAACTTGTCATGCTTGTCAAGCTGGATGACGGGTAAACATTTACATTTACAGCATTTATCAGACGCCCTTATCCAGAGCGACTTACAATCAGTAGTTACAGGGACAGTCTCCCTGGAGCAACTTAGGGTTAAGTGTCTTGCTCAGGGACACAATAGGCGAGTTGTCCTTGCGGAGACGCAGAGAACAGTCCGAACGCTGTTTCATCCCCTCCACACCTGTAGGTGGCGCTGTAAATCCCCGTCTAGTTCTCCTCCGCGGCGAGTTAAACACCAGCACCAGGGACATTACGTTCCTCACTTCACAGCGGAACTAAAGTAGGATTCTGTAGCGACTTACCCTGCTGCTGAACTCCCTTCCTCCTCATCAAACATGCGTTTCAGGTGCAGGATCATTGCCGTGGGGCTCCCGTGCCGTGCCATGTCGCTTTTGCATATTTTCTCGCAGATTTCTCTACCTCCGCCATGTATCTGTCCTCTACCTCTGCTTTTTTTTTTTGTTTGTTTTTTTTGCTCCGCGCTTGCATCTGTGCGTGAGAGAGACCGAGTGTGTTCACTCCGCTCCGCGCTCAAATAAAGTTTTTTTTAAATAATCAAACGTCTCCGCGTCGTGCAACACAACGAATCGATTAGGAAATTTGTTGCCAACTCTTTTAGTAATCGATTTTTATCGATTCAATCGGTTCGTTGTTGCAGCCCTAGTTCAGATCTCATGATGCTGCAGAAGTGGAGCGTGCAGCTATAGTTATACTATACTTTTTATATAGTATAGTACTTTTTATATACTATAACTATACTTTTTATATAGTATAGTACTTTAATATAGTATTGTACTTTTTATACAGTATAGTACTTTTATATAGTATAGTACTTTTTATATACTACAACTATACTTTTTATATAGTATAGTACTTTTTATATACTGTAGTACTTTTTATATACTACAACTATACTTTTTATATAGTATAGTACTTTTTATATACTATAACTATACTTTTTATATAGTATAGTACTTTTTATATACTATAGTACTTTTATATACTATAACTATACTTTTTATTAAGTTAGTACTTTGTATATACTATAACTATACTTTTTATATAGTAGAACTTTTTTATTGTTATAGCTATACTTTTTTTTATTTTAGTGGCCATCAAAGAGAGATCTGTGTAACTAGACCGGCTTTTACCGCATTACGTTCCAACCTCAGAGCCTCCACAGATCTTATCGCTCTGCAGGATATTAGAACGGGCTTTTCCAAATGAAATCCGCCGCATGTAGGGTCGTGAATAAAATTAGTAGAGAGGGATATGATGTGAGGCGGCGACGGCTGGAACACGATCCGGTGTGCAGCGCCATGAATATCAGCGTGACCTTTGAGTGCCGTATTTATCTGGTGACTAATGAGGCCTTTGTTTGAAGGTGCATTTTTTTGTCCGTTGAGATAAGAAACCAGCTTTTCAAGTCCCCAGCTCAACATCTGCTTTAAGCCCCGATCACCTGTTTCAGTTTAGTGGAGAGACATTTTCAGCAGGTTCTAGGTACGCGAGGTCCGGCTCTTCCTGTCCTTGGGTCCCACGCTGGATTTGAGAATTTGAAGTATTTCTTTTTTTTTTGTGGGTCGGCCGTGACTCAGCAGAGTCCGTTCACGTTTCTGCTGATTCATTCTGAGTTGCACAACGTCCCCTCCCTCTGCTACACTGACACGTGCCACTAGGTGGGGCTAGTGGGTGTGTTGTTTCACACTACTACTACTTTAACAGGGACAGTCCCCCTGGACACACTCAGGGTTAAGTGTCTTGCTCAGGGACACGACTCAGCCCACTGCACACCAACGGTGATGGTTAAATACAGAGGACACGTTTCACCGTGTCACCGTGTGCTGCGCTGCAGTGTCTCACAATGACAATCACGTCACTTTTTCGCTTTAAAAAAGAAATAGGTCAATATGAATAATTTTTCATCTGTTATGTCAAATAAATTCTTCTCTCCTGAAGAAGGTGGGGGTTTAGGGCTGAGAACAACTAACCGGTAACTTACCAACTAGCAGCAACATCTAGTAGAAATGAGCACAGACCCTCTGCTCTGCTGTAGCTTCGTGCAGATATGGACGTTCCTCTCCACGTTCCTCTCTAATACCTGCAGGTGGAGTTCGCGTTCTGGCTGGTCCGCTACGCAGGATCCGGAGCGCTCTTCCTCATTGGCCTGAAGGCTCCAGGTTTGCCACGGAGACCCTACATGCTTCTGATCAATGAGGACGAGCGAGATGTTGAGCACGGACAGGTACAGGACCTCTTTCCTTCTTCTGCTGAGTGGGCTTTGATGTGGTAAAACCGCTGCTGCCCGTAGCCTCTGCTGGGACGGCCGTCGGAGAACCAGTCCGCGTGGAAGGACTTTGGGAAGAAGGTGCGTCTGCTGGTGCCCTACATGTGGCCCAAGGGCAGTGTGCTGCTCCAGATGCTGGTCCTGCTGTGCCTGGGCCTCCTGATGACCGAGCGCGTCATCAACGTCTTCGTTCCCATCTTCTACAAGAACATCGGTACGAATCGGAGGGCTCGGGGGCCTCAGCGGTCAACCTTCCAACACCGACCTTCTGTCCCCATCTGTCTACAGTCAATGACCTGAGTAACCAGAGCAGCTGGACGACGCTGGCCACCACGGTGTGTGTGTACGTTCTCCTGAAGTTCCTGCAGGGTGGTGGGGCAGGTGTGTATGTGTCTCTGAAGCCGTGTCGGTCCCCAGCCCGGGTAAAACCCCCTCATTCTGCTCTCCGGCAGGAGCGTCGGGGTTTGTGAGCAACATGCGCAGCTTCCTGTGGATCCGCGTGCAGCAGTACACCAACCGGGTGGTCCAGGTGCGGCTCTTCGCCCACCTGCACGCGCTGTCCCTACGCTGGCACCTGGGCCGCCGCACGGGCGACGTCCTGCGCAGCATTGACCGTGGGACGTCCTCCATCAACACGCTCCTCAGGTCCGCTCACCTGCTCCCTCCGTAATGTGATCATAAAAATACGCTTTTATTTATACTGCATACACAATTTGGAGAAAAGGGGGATTTAAAAAAAACGTTCTACGTCTGTGAAGTTATCTGAAAGATGAGTCGTGGCAACTAGTTTGTTTCGCTTAACAAGCCGGTTCAAGGCACGAGTGAGGTATAATTTACCTGGAGGACAAATTTGTGGTCACCAGTCCAGTTGCCAGACTACAATGACTGGGTCGGCGGTGACCTGGCGGTTAAGGAAGCGACCCCGTAATCAGAAGGTTGCCGGTTCGAATCACTGAGGTGCACACTACATATTATACTCCACTTTAATACTATATTACACACTACATATTATACTCCACTTTAATACAATATTACACACTACATATAGTATAAAAGTGGAGTATAATATGTAGTGTGTAATATAGTATAAAAGTGGAGTATAATATGTAGTGTGTAATATAGTATAAAAGTGTTGAGTATAATATGTAGTGTGTAATATAGTATAAAAGTGGAGTATAATATGTAGTGTGTAATATAGTATAAAAGTGGAGTATAATATGTAGTGTGTAATATAGTATAGTGTGTAATATAGTATAAAAGTGTTGAGTATAATATGTAGTGTGTAATATAGTATAAAAGTGGAGTATAATATGTAGTGTGTAATATAGTATAAAAGTGTGGAGTATAATATGTAGTGTGTAATATAGTATAAAAGTGTTGAGTATAATATGTAGTGTGTAATATAGTATAAAAGTGTTGAGTATAATATGTAGTGTGTAATATAGTATAAAAGTGTTGAGTATAATATGTAGTGTGTAATATAGTATAAAAGTGTTGAGTATAATATGTAGTGTGTAATATAGTATAAAAGTGGAGTATAATATGTAGTGTGTAATATAGTATAAAAGTGGAGTATAATATGTAGTGTGTAATATAGTATAGTGTGTAATATAGTATAAAAGTGGAGTATAATATGTAGTGTGTAATATAGTATAAAAGTGTTGAGTATAATATGTAGTGTGTAATATAGTATAAAAGTGGAGTATAATATGTAGTGTGTTGTATAGTATAAAAGTGTGGAGTATAATATGTAGTGTGTAATATAGTATAAAAGTGTTGAGTATAATATGTAGTGTGTAATATAGTATAAAAGTGTTGAGTATAATATGTAGTGTGTAATATAGTATAAAAGTGTTGAGTATAATATGTAGTGTGTAATATAGTATAAAAGTGGAGTATAATATGTAGTGTGTAATATAGTATAAAAGTGTTGAGTATAATATGTAGTGTGTAATATAGTATAAAAGTGTTGAGTATAATATGTAGTGTGTAATATAGTATAAAGTGTTGAGTATAATATGTAGTGTGTAATATAGTATAAAAGTGGAGTATAATATGTAGTGTGTAATATAGTATAAAAGTGGAGTATAATATGTAGTGTGTAATATAGTATAGTGTGTAATATAGTATAAAAGTGGAGTATAATATGTAGTGTGTAATATAGTATAAAAGTGTTGAGTATAATATGTAGTGTGTAATATAGTATAAAAGTGTTGAGTATAATATGTAGTGTGTAATATAGTATAAAAGTGTTGAGTATAATATGTAGTGTGTAATATAGTATAAAAGTGGAGTATAATATTACACACTACATATTATACTCAACACCTTTATACTATATTACACACTACATATTATACTCAACACTTTTATACTATATTACACACTACATATTATACTCCACTTTTATACTATATTACACACTACATATTATACTCAACACTTTTATACTATATTACACACTACATATTATACTCAACACTTTTATACTATATTACACACTACATATTATACCACTGAGGTCCCCTTGATGAAGGTCTCGTCCCCACACGCTGCTCCCCAAGGGTGATGGTTAAATACAGAGGACACATTTCACCGTGTCACCGTGTGCTGCGCTGCGGTGTTTCACAATGATTGTGGAGCCGTGAAGGTGTCAGGGAGAACATTCCATAGTCGGCCATGGATTTTAGTTTGGTTCTGGGTATCGAGCCGGTTTGAGTGGAGTGGATCGGCAGACAGGAAGACAGGACAGGAAGCCAGCGGAGTGGAGAACAGACGTGAGGCTGATGAGTTTTGGACGTATATCTTGATTTCTCTTTTTGGAAATCCCAAAGAGAAGGTGTGTTGCAGTCTATAGTCCAGTCTATAGGCGACAATGGCATGGATCTTGTAGGGTGAGAGTGAGGCGGAGTTTAGCGGTATTTCAGAGGTCTTGCACAGGTGGTTGACATGGGATTTTAACGCCAAGGTTAGTGACTGTTGCGGAGGTAGAGGATAAAGAGGACCGACAGGGCCAAGGACAGACCCTTGAGTGACCCCACACGTGACAGAGCTGTTTCGGGCGGGGCAGAAACCTGATGGAAATTTTCACATAGATTGTTTTGTTGAAGGTGGTCCTGAAAATGGATATGGTGATGTAGTTACAAATACAGGACATTTGTATGAAGAGTGGGGTTTTCGGTCTGATTACGGCTTTTTTTAAAACAAAGGGGACATGTGCAGCTTATAAATGAGGTAATGAGGGGACCTGGAGCAGATAAGGTATAAGGTTTCATCCTCCTGATAATGTCCTTCACGTCTTCCAAGGTGACTTCAGGAAAGCAGATCCAAACGCTAGAGGGTTATTTTTCCAGTTATATTTAAATATGAACAGAGTAGTTCAAAGGTCAAGGTCACCTATCAGATTTCACTTATATAACAAATGTAAATAAGATTAAAGGATTCTAACGCTCTCGTTTTTTAACCCTGCAGCTACATCGTGTTCAACATCTTCCCCACCATCGCCGACATCGTCATCGCCATCGCCTACTTTGCCTCCTACTTCAACGGCTGGTTTGGCCTCATCGTCTTCATCTGCATGGCCCTCTACCTCAGTGAGTAAATCTGCGGCCGCCGCCGGCTCGTCCGTGCGGTTAAATACTGACCCGGTGATCTGCTGCCGACGCAGCCATAACCGTCATCATCACCGAATGGAGGACCAAGTTCCGCCGGGAAATGAACCTGCTGGACAACGCTGCCAACTCCAAGGCTGTGGATTCCCTGCTCAACTTTGAGACCGTAGGACAACGTTATTCCAGAATACATGTTTAAATCAGAAAGAAAGGGGACTGATTGTATTTCTTTTAGGTGAAATACTACAACGCCGAGAGCTACGAGGTCAACCGCTACGAGGAGGCGATTGTCAAGTATCTGGTAATAGTCGCAGTCGTCTGGAATGAGAATAATTCGTCTTCGGTTGGTTGTGGATGGAGACGGGAATGTCTGCTTCTCCCAGGCGTCAGAGTGGAAGACCAACGCTTCGCTGGCCTTCCTGAACCAGACTCAGAACATCATCGTTGGTTTAGGCCTGCTGGCTGGATCGCTGCTCTGCGCCCACTATGTCAGTGAGGGCAAGTTTCAGGTGTGTGTGTGTGTGTGTGTGTGTGTGTGTGTGTAAAGGACATATGAGACATAATCAGTGAGAGAGCAGTCGTCCCTCTTCACACCCTGTCTCTCGCTGCATAGGTGGGAGACTACGTTCTCTTCGGCACCTACATCATCCAGCTGTACAGCCCTCTCAACTGGTTTGGGACGTACTACAGGTGAGACGTCCGGCTGAGGGACACGAGAAGTGCCGTATAGTCGTTATTGTTAAAAAACGGTAATAAAAGTGATGTTCATCCCCGCACAGATTGATCCAGAAGTCTTTTGTTGACATGGAGAGCATGTTCAAGCTGTTTGATGAGGAACAGGAAGTAAGTGTGTGTGGTTGTCCCGCTTGGATGCCAGTGAAGTGGGACATCGGAGGGATTTATATAAGCCGTGTCCTTTCAGGTGAAGGACGACGTTAATGCAGGAAACCTCCTGTTCCAGCTGGGGAAGGTGGAGTTTGAAAATGTGAATTTCAGCTACATTGAAGGGTGAATTAGTGGAGAACATGTGATCACGATTCTGCTTCTTGGTGCTGTAACCAGGTTTCCATGGTGACACTGAACTGAAATATCGCTTTTTTCCGCAGGAAGGAGATTCTGAAAGATGTTTCCTTCACTGTGTTACCAGGCCAAACTGTGGCACTGGTGAGTTTGTGGGAACCACGTTGACCAAGGTTGCCGTGTTCGTGCGTTTACTTCACTCACTTCATGTACTTTTTACAGGTCGGGCAGACAGGGTCGGGAAAAAGCACGATCATCCGCCTTCTGTTCCGCTTCTACGATGTCCAGGGAGGGTGCATCCGGATCGACGGCCAGGACATCACCAAGGTGAGAACTCCACCGTGAGATGGGACGGAGACCTGAGACGCTGGGCCTGACACTAGTGTGTGTGTGGGTGTGTGTGTGTAGGTGAAACAGACCTCGCTGCGTGCACACATCGGGGTCGTCCCTCAGGACACGGTGCTGTTCAATGACAATATTCGCGAAAACATTCGCTACGGTCGAATATCCGCCACTGACCAGGAGGTGGAGGAGGCGGCCATCGCTGCTGACATCCACCACAAAATCCAGAGCTTCCCTGAAGGTGAGAACGGCCGTTTCATTTGCAGTTCTGGTTTTATTCACTCTCTTTTTTACTATGAGACAGTTACAAGTTACTCTAGATATGGTCTAAACCGTCCTGGTCACGTTTCATCAGGATATGGCACCCAGGTGGGAGAGAGAGGCCTGAAGCTGAGCGGTGGGGAGAAGCAGAGGGTGGCCATCGCTCGCACCATCCTCAAGGCCCCGCAGATCATTCTGCTGGACGAGGTGTGTCCCCGCGGTGGACGTGGCCAAAGCCGTCGCATCGTGGGAGGCGTCGGTTTCATGTTCTCCTGTCTGTGCAGGCCACCTCGGCACTGGACACGCAGACAGAGCGCAACATCCAGGCGTCGCTGGCTAAAGTGTGCGCCAACAGGACCACCGTGGTGGTGGCGCACAGGTACCGCGTCATTTCTATACCCCCGTCTCCCCCTGGACTTTCTTCACCTGCCAACTTCCTTCCTGCTCCAGGTTGTCCACAGTCATTGCTGCGGACCAGATTTTAGTCGTGAAGGACGGCCACATTGCAGAGAGGGGCAGGTGAGTGACGGTGCGAACGGCGAGAACCGCTGGCGCAGAGAACCTGTGCAGAACCCGTGCGGGCCGTGTGTGTTCCAGGCACGAGGAGCTGCTGGCGAAGGGAGGACTCTACGCTGACATGTGGCTGAAGCAGCAGCAGAGCCAGGACGCCGACTCCGCGTCAGACTCCGAGTCCAAGGACCGGCAGTCGGAGAAGCTGCAGTGACGGGCCCGTTCTGGGGTTCCGTTCCATGTTCCGACTATTTATTTCAGATGTTTGGTTTGTGAGAGTGTGGATAGCAGAGAGCATCGTCTTCAGCATTAATATTTTTTACGCTTGTTATACTGTTAGATTCTGGTGTATACTGTAATATATTTAGAATTTATTTAAGAATTCTGAACAAAGTCTCATGTTAAGGACACAATATCGCGCTGACAGCTCTTATGATCCGATAACGTGAGGCTCAGTGTAATTAAATCAATTTAAAAAAGACATTTGTTGCTTTGTGAGCGAATGTCGGTGCCATGATAGAAATTCGGATGATATATTCTCATGTACAGGGTTTGAGTGTTTTTTTGGTGTTTTTGTGTTGGTATATGATTATAATGAATATCAATTCAGTACGCTGTCCAAATCTTTGAGTCTGGTTTGTGGCCAGTTGGTTTGGTGATTGAGGCACGCTGCTCCTGCGCCGACAGAGACGTGCAGCGGCAGCGGCCTGTTTGCCTACATCAATAACAGCTGGGGCAGGAAAGCTGACCAGCTTGCAGACATCCTCAATGTCACCAAGACCAAAGAGATGGTTGTCACCTTCAGGAAGAAACCGACTGCACATCGATGGATCGAGATGGTCAGCAGCGTGAACTTCCTGGGTGTGCACATGACAGACGACCTCTGCTGGAGCCTCAACACCACCTCCACCACCAAGAAACTGAAGAAGGCCAACCTCCCATCGTTCTACCGGGGGACCATGGAGATGTTCTCTGCTGCTACATCACTGTCTGGTACGAGAACTGCACTGTGGCTGAGTGAAGACAGCAGAGCGCATCGTTGGGGTTCCACTTGTGTCCTTTTGTGCCTGTCAAAGCCCCTTGAGACAAACTGAGATTTTGGGCTATAAAAGAAGTAAATGTCGTTGTTGTACACACAGTACATTTCAATCCATCTCACAGGAGATAAGATGACCCTTTATTAGTCCCACAAGTGGGAAATTTACATTGTCACGACAGAAAGTGGGCGGTACGAGATGTATAAAAAGAAAAGTGTACATGTACAGAGTGGATATATACACACACACATATTGCACAGAAAAATAAAGGAAACCGTGTAGTGGATGTGTGTGTTTGGCAGAAGATCTCTCCAGTTGGTACTGTGAAGAGTCTCAGGAGCTGCTCTGGGTTGCATTTATTAAGATGTTGGGAAGTGCGTCGCGCCGCTTCCTCCACAGGAAGTGGTCGCAGGCGCATCTCTTGATCTGATGGACCCACTGTCGTGTGACCGACTTGTCTGACGCTCGAAAAACAAAGGCCTCTCGCCGCATATCTAGGACCTCAAAGGTGTCCTCACAGTCCTGCTCTACTTGCACCACACAGTTGGCAAGGTGGATGGGCTTTCGAAGGACTGTGAACTTCCTCCTGCTTTTGTCCTTAATGAGCACCAGGACCGCGTCCCGTATCATCTCCAATGTCTCGTTCTGCCCTGCTCTTGGACCGTCCCCGTCCGCTGTGTCCCCTCGGATGCGCTGAGCGTGCACCATCAGCAGGCCCCGTACGTCCTCAAATGTCGGCGGCCGCCCGTCAGCAGGCCGCAAGAGCTGCAGCGGACCCTCCATGACGAAGTGCGTCCTGGCGTGGATCCACCCGAATGTGTCGATCAACATCTCCCGCCTCTCCATGTCGATGGCCTGGCGCTTGGCGTATCTGATGCGGCGGACGAAGCGCAGAGGCCATGGAACCTTCAGCTCGAGCGACTGCACGCGGCTCTTGGCGTTTTGCAGATGGGCGTGGTCTGGGTGACCTTCGGTGGTGTTCTCGATGATGTTGTTGAGCAGCGGTAAGCTCTCGGCGACATGCTGGATCGGTGTCTTGAGGAATGATCGCAAGTTCTGGCGTCGCAGTCGCTTGTTTTCAGCCTGAGACACATCCAAGAAAAGCCTGCAAAAAGAACCGATCGATCTATGCTTGAGACCTCATCTCCTTCACTGAAAGTAAAGGAGCATTAGGAAGGTACTTACCTCAGGGCCGGCTTCTTCTGCTGCAGACGCTCCAGCATGTTGACAGAGGAGGGCTGCTGAAGGCGGTAGGCCTGAAAGGCTGGAAGCATGTTGGCAAATTCCGAGAAGATCTCTCCAATGCGTACTGTCAAGAGGTCCTCGTCGCCCTGTAAAAGTAAGACAAGTAAAGATATCCTGAGCACAACAGCACCACCACACCAGTACACATCTACTCCACTATACAAGAGCAGAGACCAGTGCAACCGGGTGTGACCATGTTCCATTTGGTCTTACCTGATTGAGCGCATGGTCAATGCTCTCCTGCAGGCGTTCCACGAGCCGGTCATTGAGGCCAATGAGTTCCTCAAGGTTGCAGAACACCACAGCCAGCTGATTATTGTTGACTTGTCCCAATAGCTGCAGGGGACAGAAGAACTCCTCCTTCATGATGTGCAGGTCCTCTCCATGCCTGGACATGGTGTCGAGGAACTCCACAATGGCCTCCTTCCGGCCTGTGCGCATCTTGGCGCACCTTTCGCACGCGACTTGGCCAGATTTCCCGTCTTTCTGGCCACACGCGGGACACTGGGCCGGTGGGCCACCGTCCACGCGCTCCACATCAGCCCCAGCACGATGTTCCTCATTGGCTTTATGTTCGATTACTACAGTCATTACGTTCTTCTCCTTGGGCTCATCCAACGTTGGTTCCAGCTGAGCCTCCTCCTGTCTCTCCTGCTGCACTTCCATTAGCAGTAAACGTGTCTCCTGGTTCTGCTTTTCCAGTGACGTCGTCAATACTGAAGCTTTTTGTTTCAGTTCCTACAATTCCGTCTTCATGATTTCTAGATCGTTTTCCTTCACTTTCCTTTTCCTAAAGAAACGTGAGTACACTTTCCTAAACCACCCAGAAACTGTGCCCGCTTTGTGACCATGTCCTGTACTTTTTCTTCCTTTCATTCTTTATTCCTGTGAAGAAATGTATATGAAGACTCCACTGAAATTAGATGATTGATGCCTAAATAGATGAGTGGCAAGAAGTACGTCACTCGTTCCTGATTGGTCGGAAACTACCCTCTGCCAGATCGTTATTTACGTTACGTACATTAACACCTGCTTCAGGTATAACACACGTTTGTTTGTGTTATAATTTACCGTCATCTAAATTATATTTAACTCGCGGATAGAAATAGGTGATGGAGTTTGACGAACGGTCAACCAATCAGGATCTGAGAGAGGGTGGTATCTGGCCAATCAAGGACGAGTGGGCGGGACTGTGCGTCTAGTTGGGGCGGAGCTCGGCTCGGCTCGGCTCGGCTCTCCTCGTACCGAGAGCGGGTTGAGGTGAGCGGTTCCGGACGCTCCGTGGTGCCGGGCGGCGTGTTCTTGTCGCTTCTCGTGTACATGTGGCGTTTCTTCGCTCAGGATGGATTTCGGCGAATTGTTTGACGAGCGGACGTTTCCGTTTTCGGACTTCCAGGAGTTCACGGTAGGTCTCCCGCGTTAGGGGGAAATCGAGGCCGGGGATGCGGCGGGCCTTGTTTTTCGGCCTACTGAGTTGAACCCAGAGTCGGTTTAAATAGTGAATGGGCCGGAATGAGCGCGCTAGATACCCCGGTTAAAGCTCCGGTCTCCCTCGCAGTTCCTCCCCGGACACCAGCGGCTGTCTGACCGCGTCAGGAAGCGCCTGTACTACGGGCTGGAGCAGGACGGCGCGCTGGACGCGCTCTCATGCCCGGTAACAGGTGAGCTGGAGCCGCGCCGGCCGTACACGGTCCTCAACAGGTTCTGCATGGAGGTACACTTCAAATTCCAATTTATTGGTCACACACGCAGACCAACACGGTATGATATGCAGTGAAATGCTTTAGCGACTGTTGCAGACCACAGTATTGCAAATATTGCAAGTATACAACGATTACCAGTATGCAAATATTGCAAACATAACCAAATATTACACTTTTATGTCTTTAATATAAATCATAAAATATGCAACTGCAATGTATAAAGTGGAAAGAATTGTGCAAGAGTTTATTAAAAAAAAAATGTGTAAAAATTCTGGGGGGGTTGAGTCCAGGGTGATTGAATGTGGAAGTGAGAGTGGATCGCTGGTTAAAGTTGGCTAGAGATGGCCAGATTCGAGTGTGCCAGCACTAAAGACGGCCCTGTCCAGCAGTGCCGACATAAAGCGGCCAAAGAAACGGCAGAAGACGGTGAATAAAGCGGATCGTGTGAGCAGGCGCCTGTCAGAAGGGACTCGAGGGACCGTCTGCAAAGTGACAATAATTTAAAAAAAAAAATGCTCAATAGCTCAACTCCTACACAGCCCAGGGCAACAAAGACCCCGTTATGATCCTCCTAGGATTTCTTTATTGTAAGTATGTTTTTTTAAAGGAAAGTGTGATGCCACCAAATTCACGCCGCGCATCTAAAGTCTCTTTTATCACGCTACATCCCTTAGTTTTGGGAAATGTGCTTCCGTTTATTTTTAATGGGGAGAAACATCAGTGGCTTTGCGCGTGTTAACGGTGTTGCCACCAAATTCAAATCACGAACGCTTTATAAGTGCCAAGATATAGATTTATTTCCCAAGTGTGTGTTGTGAAGGTATTGATTTTAAAAATTATTTTAAAATAACCCGGGGCAAATTTCCTAAATTCTCCCTGGACCATAAGGATGCCCTAAGTGTATATGTGAATTTGGTGGCATCATGCTTGATTAGTGCAAAGCTGTTAATATATATTTTTTTCTCCCTTAAAAATGACTAAAAAAATTAACAAGCACATTTCTCAAAACTAAGAAGTGACCACAGGCATATAAAAATCAGCAAAGTGCAGGGATCTTGGTTTTATTGGGAAATTAGACTGCGTAGAAGTTGAGTTATTGAGCATTACGTTCACTTGTGTGTGTTGGTTTGCCGGTCTCGAGCTCGCTGTCCGTGTCCCCGCTATTGGATGGCGCTGCCTTCTGTGCTGGCACGACGTTTCATCCGGAACTTTCTCCGTCACGTAGCTCCCACAAACCACACATTTGTGTTCACATCTCTGCTCCTGGAGTGCATTACCGGGTGTAGATCGGTCATATTGTTCCGGTGTTGCAGTGGACTCGGAGGAACGTTGTTCCACATTTTCTGTGTACATATGCACCAAATAAAACCCCCTAGTACAATTCCACCTCGATTTCCATCTGTAGATATGGACAGAGTTAAATGAGGTGTGTGTGTGTGTGTGTGTGTGTGTGTGTGTGTGTGTGTGAGCTGCAGTTCAGGTGTAGTGCTTGTCCCTCACCTCTTCCCATCACTTGTCACTCAAGATATTGCTGTGGAGCTTCTGCAGAAGTCCGCGCCCAGTCCGATCCGCAAACTTCACAAGAAATATGCTGCACACGTTGCCAGGTGAGCGTCGTCGCTTCGTTACGATTCTGTTTCCGACTTCTGAGTTCAGAAAGCCACCGCCCTTTATTCATGTTGACTTGTCCACGATAAGAAGCTTTTTATTGTCATTGTACGATAACCAGGTAAGCGACCGGCACAACAAAATAACATTTTATTTTTCCCCGTTATGTCCACCCTCCGTCTCACCAGGGAGGCCTGCATCTCACCCTGCGCCATGATGTTGGCTCTCGTCTACATCGAAAGACTCCGGCACAGAAATCCTGAATACTTGCAGCAGATCTCGTCCTCAGACCTCTTCCTCATATCCATGGTCGTTTACGCTCTTTCTAGTTCAAATGTACATTTACATCTCTGCCATTTACCCGATGCCCTTGTCCAGAGCACCTTACAGACTGGAACAGTCCCCCTGCAGACGCTCGGGGACATGATGATAGACCTGGGATTTATATTAATAACGTGAACCGTATTAACGTATCGTGACGAGAATACGCTCGGGGACACGGTGATAGAAAGCGGGGTTAGAACCTGGGATTTATATTAATAACGTGAACAGTATTAACGTATCGTGACGAGAATACGCTCGGGGACACGGTGATAGAAAGCGGGGTTAGAACCTGGGATTTATATTAATAACGTGAACAGTATTAACGTATCGTGACGAGAATACGCTCGGGGACACGGTGATAGAAAGCGGGGTTAGAACCTGGGATTTATATTAATAACGTGAACAGTATTAACGTATCGTGACGAGAATACGCTCGGGGACACGATGATAGAAAGCGGGGTTAGAACCTGGGATTTATATTAATAACGTGAACAGTATTAACGTATCGTGACGAGAATACGCTCGGGGACACGGTGATAGAAAGCGGGGTTAGAACCTGGGATTTATATTAATAACGTGAACAGTATTAACGTATCGTGATGAGAATACGCTCGGGGACACGATGATAGAAAGCGGGGTTAGAACCTGGGATTTATATTAATAACGTGAACAGTATTAACGTATCGTGACGAGAATACGCTCGGGGACACGGTGATAGAAAGCGGGGTTAGAACCTGGGATTTATATTAAAAACGTGAACAGTATTAACGTATCGTGACGAGAATACGCTCGGGGACACGATGATAGAAAGCGGGGTTAGAACCTGGGATTTATATTAATAACGTGAACAGTATTAACGTATCGTGACGAGAATACGCTCGGGGACACGGTGATAGAAAGCGGGGTTAGAACCTGGGATTTATATTAATAACGTGAACAGTATTAACGTATCGTGACGAGAATACGCTCGGGGACACGGTGATAGAAAGCGGGGTTAGAACCTGGGATTTATATTAATAACGTGAACAGTATTAACGTATCGTGATGAGAATACGCTCGGGGACACGGTGATAGAAAGCGGGGTTAGAACCTGGGATTTATATTAATAACGTGAACAGTATTAACGTATCGTGACGAGAATACGCTCGGGGACACGATGATAGAAAGCGGGGTTAGAACCTGGGATTTATATTAAAAACGTGAACAGTATTAACGTATCGTGACGAGAATACGCTCGGGGACACGGTGATAGAAAGCGGGGTTAGAACCTGGGATTTATATTAATAACGTGAACCGTATTAACGTATCGTGACGAGAATACGCTCGGGGACACGATGATAGAAAGCGGGGTTAGAACCTGGGATTTATATTAATAACGTGAACAGTATTAACGTATCGTGACGAGAATACGCTCGGGGACACGGTGATAGAAAGCGGGGTTAGAACCTGGGATTTATATTAATAACGTGAACCGTATTAACGTATCGTGACGAGAATACGCTCGGGGACACGATGATAGAAAGCGGGGTTAGAACCTGGGATTTATATTAATAACGTGAACAGTATTAACGTATCGTGACGAGAATACGCTCGGGGACACGGTGATAGAAAGCGGGGTTAGAACCTGGGATTTATATTAAAAACGTGAACAGTATTAACGTATTGTGACGAGAATACGCTCGGGGACACGGTGATAGAAAGCGGAGTTAGAACCTGGAATTTATATTAATAACGTGAACAGTATTAACGTATCGTGACTAGTTTATAATGAAGGGGATTATTGCTCCTGTGTAGATGGTGGCCAGTAAGTACCTGTATGATGAAGGCGAGGAAGAAGAAGTTTTCAATGACGAATGGGGAGCTGCTGGAAAGCTGGATGTGCAGACGGTCAACGTGCTGGAAATGAACTTCTTGAACGCTATCGTAAGTCGTGAGAAATACTCGTAAGTATTTGTGAATGTGTAAATGAAGTAATGTGAAGGCGTTCCCGACATGAGTCCCCGTTCCTTCCGTGCCGCAGGAGTGGAGTCTCTTCACCGAACCCAGCGAGTTCTTCAACATACTGAGTCGTCTGGAGACCAGGTTGGTGGCAGCTTCCACTGTTCTTCATGGGATGAACGTATGTTCTCTCACAACGAGAAGGTCTCATAAATACTGAGAGTTCAACGCATGTCTTTAATACTTCAAAAAGTTGGTTTATTTCTTTACGGCGAAACTTCATCAGAACAGGGTTCCTTCGGTCATTATAAACCTGGAAAAAACATGGAAGAGACTTTTTCCAGGTTTTGAGAAGTTTTTTTGGAATACGAAGTAAATAAATAAAGTTCTGGAAAAGGCATTGAAATCTGAACACGTTACGAAGTTCCTGTTTGCGAGAAACGTTTAGCTAGCGCAGCTCTATAGTATCTCCGCTGGCTTTACGGACTGGACCACGTCACGTTCCTTCCTTATTCCAGCACCCACGTGTCTCCTTAAAAAAAAAAAAAAAAAAAAGTTTTAGAGAACATATGGCCATGACAATGTGTGTGTGGGGACGGGACCTTCATCAAGGGGACCTCAGTGGCACCTCGGTGGTTAAGGGTCCGTTTTCTTTACCCGCTAGGCCACCACTGCCTAAAATATCCGATCTTGTCACATCTTTCTGTCCAATTCCAGTAAATTTCAGTAGTTACAGGGACAGTCCCCCTGGAGACACTCCGGGTGTCCTGCTCTGGTTTGTAGGCGAGTTGAAATGTTGTCTCATGATGATGGAACTCTGCATCTCCAGGATAGCGGAGCGCCAGGGCTTGAAGCGCGGCTGGTTCACCTACACGGACCTGTGTGTTCTGCTGGAGCAGTCGTCATGGCGACAGGCCCTGACCGCCATCTACCTTCACTTCGCCAAGGTACGAGAGCGTGAATGAGAAGGGGGTGGTGGATGATGATGATGATGGTGGTCACCTGTCCTGTAATTGTCACATTTCCTCCTGCAGGTGGCCTGCATGGTAGGGCTGCTCTACCTGACTGGTGTGGCGGGTCTGATCGCCACATCTGCAGTGCTGCAGCAGCTCAGCCACGCCCCTCAAGCCCTAGGCCAGTCTGAGGCTCCTCGGACCCCCGTCGTACCCCCGCCAGTTCCCCTGCACGACTGCTGCGTTCGCGGGAACGACAGCCGGGACCGCCGCCCTCCGCCCTCTTCCACCGCCTCCGCTCCGTCTCCAGCCGCGGCGCTCTATGTCTGGGACGCCGTCCTTTCCGCTCTGCTCCCACCGCCGCCCAAGATGGAGAAGCACGCGCCCGGCTCCGCCCACAACCGCTCGCTCGCGCACTGCCACAAAGCGGGAATCCTGGACGCCTGGCTGACCTCGCCGGACGTGGGCGGAGTCGCGTCCCTCAGGGGGGCGGCGCTGCCCACGCTCCTCATGCCAGGCTAGGGACACCGAGGGTCACAGGTCAACGAATCCACGACGAAGACGATGTCCCTCCTCCCAGCGCTGAGGAGACCAGGCGCCGGGGATGATGCAGTAGGCGTCTAGAACTAGTGGGCGTGGCTTTTATTTTTGCTTTGAAACTGAGTTGTATTGAAATATAGCACTTTATATCCCCTAAACGTTCTTCTTCACGCGCGTAACATGATGCGATTGGGTGGTGTTTTATTTTGTTTTATGAAATATGCGTGGTTTAGTTTTCCAGCGCGGCCCATCAGATGGTGGACCTTCAGGTCACCATCCTTACCTGCTTTCTTACTGGTCAGTCATGGCTTCTTCTCGCAGGACCACGTCGGGGTGCGCGACGTTGTACAGAGTGTGTAATAAAGAAGTGGTTTCCAGTTGGAGGTGTTTGGTCGTGATGGACAGCGAGAAGATCTTACATTTACAGCGTTTACCAGACGCCCTTATCCAGAGCGACTTACAGTCAGTAGTTACAGGGACAGTCCCCCCCCGGAGACACTCAGGGTTAAGTGTCCGGCTTCTACCACTCAGAGCATTCGTGCGTTTTAATGAAAATGAACGGAACGGGAGTGAATTTGGAAGAGTTTTTATTGTGGCGAGAGTGAGGAGGAGGTGGCCGCTGGCCGCCAGGTGCCTCGAGCACAGCTGGCCGGTGGTTTGGTGAGACGGGGAGACCCCCACTTGATGAGTGGCCGTCCCTCGCTCCCCCGTTTCCCACCGGACCGTGGAACGTCGCCCGGGGGGACAGCAGAGGAGAAACTTTCAGGGGGAAAAAAGGAATCCAAAAAAAAAAAAAAAAAAGAATGTGGTGACATCACATAGTCCTTTTTGTTCCATTGTTGGTCTTGGAAACTGTTGGATGTCCTGACACCAGGGGGTCTGCAGACGTTTTTGACCACTCCCACGGGGCGGAGCTCTTACACAGACAGGATGTGCTTGACGAAGGCTGTAGGAGGCAGGGACACATGAGAAAGAAGGAGGCAGGGACACATGAGAAGACGCCTAAAAATAAACGCTAGCAGGAGGAGAGGACAAGCACGTACACTCGTAGTTGACGCTGCCGTTTTCGTCCTCCTGTCCTGTCATGAGAGCGTCGATCTCGGGCTCCGACATCTTCTCGCCTGCCGACAGAAACACAGAGAGCCCCCGTCAGCCGGGAGAGTCTGGTCCACGGGACGTGCAGGACGTGCAGCGCGGGGACGAGAGACGTACCCAGTGTGGACAGGACGATGCGCAGCTCGGCGCCCATCACCGTGCCGTTGCCCTCTTTGTCGAAGACGCGCAGGCCCTCAACGTAGTCGTCCACGGTTCCCTTGGGCATGGCGTCCACCTCCTTCAGCATGGGCAGGAAGGCGTCAAAGTCGATTCTCTTGTTGGCCATGTCTGCGGGGACAGAACCCGCGTTAGGAACCCGCAGAACGGGGCCGGGACGAGCACAGCGCGCCCGGCGTCTCCTCACCGTCCGCGTTGGGGTCTCCCAGGATCTTCTTCACGGCCTTGTTGGTGGGGTTCTGGCCCAGGGCGCGCATGATGTCCGCCACCTGGTTGAAGGCCACCTTGCTGTCACCGACTCGGTCAAACAGGCCGAAGGCCTCTTTGAAGTCTGGGAGGAAGGAGGGGGACAATGAAAAGCACCTGCTGGACAGGAAAGTCCAGGAGATCTCCTCCACTTTCCCCGCCTAATGCAGGCGACAGCTGTGTACACGCGGCACGTAGGGGGCGCCGTGTAGCGCCAGGCTATTTCTACGGGGAAAGTGAAAGGGATCCGACGACCAATTAATGGCCTCCGGGCGGCAGCTGCCACGGCAACCGATATGGCTGCACTCCCCGCCATATAAGGAGCAGGGCCGCGCCTCACCAGCGCCCAAGATAAACCGGGGAATGCTGAGCCCACTATAATCTGTAATCCACACCTGACGGGACGTCCTGGACGTTAACCTGCAGCAGACGACCCTACAAACCAGCCCGACCCGACCCGGGCCTGGAGGAGGACAAGCGCTTCATACATACTTCACCATCCGGGCTGGTCTACTACACAATATTACATATGAGCCATTATTAACCTGCGCTATATAATATATAACACAATGCTACATATAAACCATTATAAACTGCGCTATATAATATATAACGCAATTCAGGCTCATCTAATACACCATATTACATATGAGCCATTATTAACCTGCGCTGTATAATATATAACACAATACTACATATAAACCATTATAAACTGCTCTATATAATACACCATATTACATATGAGCCATTATTGACCTGCGCTACATAATATATAACACAATACTACATATAAACAATTATAAACTGCGCTATATAATATATAACACAATACTACATATAAACAATTATAAACTGCGCTATATAATATATAACACAATACTACATATAAACAATTATAAACTGCTCTATATAATATATAACGCAATTCAGGCTCGTCTAATACACAATTTTACATATGAGCCATTATTAACCTGCGCTATATAATATATAACACAATACTACATATAAACTATTATAAACTGCGCTATATAATATATAACGCAATTCAGGCTCGTCTAATACACCATATTACATATGAGCCATTATTGACCTGTGCTACATAATTTATAACATAATTTAGGCTCGTCTAAAACACAATATTACGTATAAACCATTATTAATCTGCGCTATATAATACATAACACAATCCAGGCTCGTCTACTGCACAATATTGCATATAAACCAATATTAACCTGCACCATATAATATATAACACAATCCATTACATATAAACCATTATTAACCTGCGCCATATAATATATAACACTATCTGGGCTCTTTTACTGCACAATATTACATAAAAACCATTATAAACCTGCGCCATATAATATATAATGCATTCTGGGCTCTTTTACTGCACAATATTACATATAAACCATTATAAACCTGCGCCATATATAATGCATTCTGGGCTCGTCTGCTAAACAATATTACATATATATTATATTCCACAGATAAATAATGGTTTATAACAGATTCTGGGCTGTTTTACTGCATAACTCTTATAACACGTTATTTATCTCTGCAATATATCATATAACCCAATCTGGGTTATTTTACTGCACAATATTACATATATATTATATTCCACAGATAAACAATGGTTTATAACAGATTCCGGACTGTGTTAGTGCACAACTCATATAACACGTTATCTGTGGAATACAATATTTAACAGATTATGAACGATTTTACTGTGCAATAGAATTGTTTTACTTTGATTGGAGTTATTGGGATGATTCTTATTCCGGATTTGGAATAACGGTGCTACTAATGAGAACTTGTAGAGGACGTGTGAGTGGAGAAGATCTCCCTGCCAGGTGCTAAACCCCCCTGGACAGCTGAGGACCAGGATCAGACCCTCAAACCCCAGCTGTTCACAGAAATGCTCCTCGTTTTACTCCAGCAGCTTCTGAATGGGTGTGTGGGGTGAGATGGTGTCCAGACTTACCCTCGATCTGGTCAGCTGAGAACTCGGCCTGTCAATCACAGCAGACACATTGATTAGGCTTTGACATTCCCTGTCTGATCGACAGGAATCGAATCGTTCCCAGCAGTACGCACCATGATGATGATGATGAGGAGGAGGAGGATGAGGAGGCGAGCAGCAGCAGGAGAGACGAGTCCCAGGAGAGGTGGTCCTGAGCCGCGCGCGCGACCCTTCTTATTTAACGGCCGCGTGTGACGTCACGGCGCGGATCAGGTGACGCGCCGCAGGTCCTTTAACTTTCTTAGGGCAACAGACGCGCCGCGTCTCCTCTACAAGGGCTTCTGGGTAAATTTAGAAACGCGCGTCGCGCGTCTTTTCGCTTTTAATGCGTCGCGCTGCGGCGCATGGGCGTTTTAAACCGTGGAACAGTGAAAAGGCTGAGAATCGGACCTACTGTTCATAAAGGGCTGCAGTAAGGCCGCAGGCCAGGCCCAGCCCCCCATTAATAATCATAATCATCATCATAATAGCGCTGATGATGAAATATGTCGTCAGGTTGATGGCGGAGCTCTCCGTGGTGCTGATGGAAAAAATTCCCGAATTCCACAACGTCCACTGTCAGAGATGAACAGGATTCAGATTTTAAATATTAAATAAACACAAAAAACGAAAAGAGTCGATAAGGAAAAACAATTATAAGACAACAGCAACACGTTGGTGCAGGATTAGTGATTGGTTGTATGATTTGTAGTTAGTTGCAGTGTTAGTAATTGTAGTATTAGTCGCAGGATTGGTAGTTGATGGCTTAATTTTACTAGTAGTGTGTGGTTAGTAGCATAATGTATAGTTGTAGCATTAGTGATTAATAGCGGGATTGGTAGTTGATGGCTTAATTTTACTAGTAGTGTGTGGTTAGTAGCATAATGTATAGTTGTAGCATTAGTGATTAATAGCGGGATTGGTAGTTGATGGCGTGATGTGTAGTTGAAGTGGTTAGTTGTGGGATTGGTAGTTGATGCCGTAATGTGTAGTTGTAGTGGTTAGTTGTGGGATTGGTAGTTGATGGCGTGATGTGTAGTTGTAACATTAGTGATTAATAGCGGGATTGGTAGTTGATGGCGTAATGTGTAGTTGTAGTGGTTAGTTGCGGGATTGGTAGTTTATGGCGTGATGTGTAGTTGTAGTGGTTAGTTGTGGGATTGGTAGTTGATGGCGTGATGTGTAGTTGTAGCATTAATGATAATAGTGGGCTTGGTAGTTGATGCCGTAATGTGTAGTTGTAGTGGTTAGTTGAGGGATTGGTAGTTGATGGCGTGATGTGTAGTTGTAACATTAGTGATTAATAGCGGGATTGGTAGTTGATGCCGTAATGTGTAGTTGTAGTGGTTAGTTGTGGGATTGGTAGTTGATGGCGTGATGTGTAGTTGTAGCATTAGTGATAATAGTGGGCTTGGTAGTTGATGCCGTAATGTGTAGTTGTAGTGGTTAGTTGAGGGATTGGTAGTTGATGGCGTGATGTGCAGTTGTAGCATTAGTGATTAATAGCGGGATTGGTAGTTGATGCCGTGATGTAGTTGTAGCATTAGTGATTAATAGTGGGATTGGTAGTTGATGGCATAATGTGTAGTTGTAGTGGTTAGTTGTGGGATTGGTAGTTGATGGCATGATGTGTAGTTGTAGTGGTTAGTTGTGGGATTGGTAGTTGATGGCATGATGTGTAGTTGTAGCATTAGTGATTAATAGCGGGATTGGTAGTTTATGCCGTGATGTGTACTTGGGGACAGTGGTGGCCTAGCGGTTAACGAAGCGGCCCCGTAATCAGAAGGTTGCTGGTTTGAATCCCGATCTGCCATGGTGCCATTGAGGTCCCCTTGATGAAGGTCCGTGCTTGCTGGGTGCCTGTCATGGTGCCCAATGCATGGTTAAATGCATATGGCACGTTTCTTCGTGTTGAAGTTTAAAGTGAAGTGATTGTCACTTGTGTTACACAGCAGCACAGCACACGGTGCACACAGTGAAATGTGTCCTCTGCATTTAACCATCACCCTTGGTGAGCAGTGGGCAGCCATGACAGGGTCCCGGGGAGCAACCTTCTGATTACGGGGCCGCTTCCTTAACCGCTAGGCCACCACTGCCCCTGTGTGTGTGTGCTGCGCTGCAGTGTCTCACAATGACAATCACTTCACTTTACTTTAAAGTTGTAGCATTAGTGATTAATAGTGGGATTGGTTCTTGATAGTATTAGTGGTATTAAGCTAGACTGGTAGTTGATGGTGTGATTTGTAGCAGTAGTGGTTAGTTGCAAAATTGTAGTTTTGTAGGCGTGATTTGAAGTTGTAGTACTACTGGTTACTAGCAGGATTGGTAGGTGATGGCATGATTTGTAGTTGTAGTAGTAGTGGTTAGTAGCAGGATTGGTAGGTGATGGCAAGATTTGAAGATGTAGTAGTAGTGGTTAGTAGCGGGATTGGCCGTGGGATTGGTAGGTTATGGTGTGATTTGAAGATGTAGTAGTAGTGGTTAGTAGCAGGATTGGAAGGTCATGGCATGATTTGAAGACGTAGTAGTAGTGGTTAGTAGTAGGATTGGTAGGTGATGGCATGATTTGAAGATGTAGTAGTAGTGGTTAGTAGTAGGATTGGTAGGTGATGGCATGATTTGAACCTGTAGTAGTAGTGGTTAGTAGCAGGATTGGTAGGTGATGGCAGGATTTGAACCTGTAGTAGTAGTGGTTAGTAGCAGGATTGGAAGGTGATGGCATGATTTGAAGACGTAGTAGTAGTGGTTAGTAGTAGGATTGGTAGGTGATGGCATGATTTGAAGATGGACTAGTAGTGGTTAGTCATGTGATTGGTAGGTTATGGTGTGATTTGAAGATGTAGTAGTAGTGGTTAGTAGTAGGATTGGTAGGTGATGGCATGATTTGAAGATGTAGTAGTAGTGGTTAGTCGTGTGATTGGTAGGTGATGGCATGATTTGAAGATGTAGTAGTAGTGGTTAGTCGTGTGATTGGTAGGTGATGGCATGATTTGAAGATGTAGTAGTAGTGGTTAGTCATGTGATTGGTAGGTGATGGTGTGATTTGAAGATGTAGTAGTAGTGGTAAGTAGCGGGATTGGTAGGTGATGGCATGATTTGAAGATGTAGAGGTAGTGGTTAGTCGTGTGATTGGTAGGTGAAGGTGTGATTTAAAGATGTAGTAGCAGTGGTAAGTAGCGGGATTGGTAGGTGATGGCATGAAGATGTAGTAGTAGTGGTTAGTCGTGTGATTGGTAGGTGATGGCATGATTTGAAGATGTAGTAGTAGTGGTTAGTCGTGTGATTGGTAGTAGATGGCATGATTTGAAGATGTAGTAGTAGTGGTTAGTCGTGTGATTGGTAGGTGATGGTGTGATTTGAAGATGTAGTAGTAGTGGTAAGTAGCGGGATTGGTAGGTGATGGCATGATTTGAAGATGTAGAGGTAGTGGTTAGTCGTGTGATTGGTAGGTGATGGCATGATTTGAAGATGTAGTAGTAGTGGTTAGTCGTGTGATTGGTAGGTGATGGCATGATTTGAAGATGTAGAGGTAGTGGTTAGTCATGTGATTGGTAGGTGATGGTGTGATTTGAAGATGTAGTAGTAGTGGTTAGTCGTGTGATTGGTAGGTGATGGCATGATTTGAAGATGTAGAGGTAGTGGTTAGTCATGTGATTGGTAGGTGATGGTGTGATTTGAAGATGTAGTAGCAGTGGTAAGTAGCGGGATTGGTAGGTGATGGCATGAAGATGTAGTAGTAGTGGTTAGTCGTGTGATTGGTAGGTGATGGTGTGATTTGAAGATGTAGTAGCAGTGGTAAGTAGCGGGATTGGTAGGTGATGGCATGATTTGAAGATGTAGTAGTAGTGGTTAGTAGTAGGATTGGTAGTCCATGGCGTGATTCGTAGTTACATGTTTCGCAGTGAGAAGGAACAAAGCAGGAGTCGTAGACGTGGTGACCTTGGTAGGACTAGAGGAGCAGCACGGCTGCTGAAGAACTCTGGGTCGTATTGTGTTCTGCTGGCTTTGGTCCCAGCCCCTGGTGTTGAGAAGTGACCCAGGAGAACAAGGGCTGCTTCCTGCCTCCAGCAGAAGAGGGTGGAAGAAATGCTGGTAGTACCACGCCCAGGAGCAGATGAGCTCTATATTTAGGCACTCTCTTGTGGAGTGTAGAGTTTCTCTGGAGAAATCTTGGTGGCCAGTAGCTCAAGACATTCTACGACACCCCTGTCCCCGTGCCAGCCTGGACTCATAGACACGTGACCTGTAGAAGAAGTTGCCCTTCTGATAAAGTTGTGCCCTTTCAGCCATGGAGGAACAGCAGATTTTAAAGCAAAAGGAACTGAAATATCTGAACCCATCATTTAGGGGAAACTCAATGCTGCCGTCTGAAACTCAATTTAAATTTCAAACCACCTTTAAACTGGAATTCTTCAAAAAGCACCGTCTCCAGATCATTATCTCAACAGATGGATTTGATTGATATTCTAATGACCTGAGATAACGGAATACAGACTAGGAAAAACGAGAAGTTCTATCTAAATCACTACTGCTTGCCTTTCACAGCTGCCCACACATTCCAGGCTGTGCTGTGCATCACAATAACTTCCCTTTTTCATCGTTGTCAGTTCAAGACCCCGCCCCTTCCTCTAATTCTTCTCACCTGTAGGCTAAATGAACAGGGTGCAAGAGGAAAAATGTGATATAATGTACTATATTATTGTGACTATTACATCTACTTTAATACTTAGCTCATTTACAACATGATGAAGTTCCTACAGACTTAATTTTAGAAATGAGGAGCTTAACCTCCAAACTGAGGGACGCTCTGGCGCCACACAGTGTAGAGGCCTGGAACTACAGACCGTCCATCAAAGGATAAGAAGGTGCAGAATGTGTGGAGGTGAGGCAGAAGGCGGACGCGTAGAAAATACGTTCTTTATTATGAGATGATGAAGATGTAAGAAATAAAGGGTGTACAACGCTGTACCTGTAGCGAGTAACGTACAGTTCAAATGTTTCCGCTTATTTACACTCACCTTCTCACTCCTTTTTTAAATTTTTTTTAGAAAAAAGGCTGTGTAACGTTACACAAAACACTACAACAGTATAACAAAAATATATATATAGGCATGCGTAATGCAAAAAAAAAAAAAAAAAAAAAAAATGAAGCATAAGAGTGAGAGACATCAATGTACACTATTGAACAAATTCCACTCAGTCCAGGTTACTGCAGGCCCAGGAGCGCTGCATGATTATTATTAATAATAATAATAATAATAAGAAGAAGAAGAATAATAATACGCACATGAAAGAGAAGCAGCATACATGTAGAAAAACGGGCAGAACATCGGGTACAGAAACTCCATTTGGTTCGCTTCATCACTACTGACGTGACACTAATGAGACATTTCCATCCACCAATCACGTCTCACGACACCTAACACACAGGAAGTGCTCTTTTTAAGGCCATCAATGCTAGTGGGCTTGGACACACTTGAAGCATGCAAACTCACGCATGAAACATGAAGATTCCCACTTTTCTAGCTTCTAGCTATCTAACTGAGCCAGGGTCTCCAGTATGGATCCACTGGAGCCACACAATGATATGTTACGAGCCTATGGCTCTTATGTAATAATTATAATAATAATAATAATAACAAAAACAACCCATTAGATCTAAGATGACATGTGATGTGAGTATGAAAAATTGGTGAAGTTTTTGAACGTTGTGAGCTCCCATGGACAAGCAGAGAGACACGTGAAAGAAAGTTCCAGAACAAATTCAGCATCGTCACCGACGTGGCGGCACTCAGGCCACCTTTACACTTCAAACGCTGGGAACTTTGACCTCATGGGCTGCAGCAGATCGGCCAGGAAGTAGATGGTGCCGGCCATGCCTGGGTCCAGGAAACAGGAGAAAAGGTTAAAGTTCAAGCACCATAACTACTGGACATCAGTATGAAAGTCTAAAATAGCGGGAATCGTAATCAAACTAATTAGCTGGGCAAAATCTCCCTTTACTTACCTTCAAAGAGAGAGAAAGGCGTGTCAGGGGTCCGGCAGCCATGTTTGCCGTAGTTCATGCACCAGTCTGCAAACTAACGGGGCAAAAAAAACTAATGAAATTAAGAAGCTCCATCATTACAGAACTCACAATTATTCAGAGTATTAAGCATCAAAATCACGGTATATTATATATATATAAATGGTTCCAGGTGGGGTGCAGTTGGACCTGGTTCTGCAGGGTCTTTAAAGGGTCCCTTGACATGATCACCTGCGGGTTCTCCCAAAGCTATTAGACTGGCATTATTAGCAGCCTCTGTTCAGGTGTTGTCCAGCCTTTGAGCAGAAGGGAGATCTGACTTGTTTGAAATCGGCGATAGCGAACGGTCCGTCAGGGCGCACAACCTGCAGATCGCTAACAACTCCTGCACATCAGCGCTGGGTGGAATGTTCACCCCGATAATAAAACCTGAGGTTTTGCATCCAACAGTCACAAACTCCGCCAGCGATGAACAGCAGCTGGAGACGAACCCCGAGTTCTAGCACCATTGCGTGTAGATGTAGATGGCAGGATAATGAAGCCGGAAGAGTTTTTTCCCCGACTGTAGACACGGATATCACGGTCTTTTCCGGTGTGCTGAAGGTCGCTGCCAGCTACTGTCTTGGAAGTTTTAAATAGTTTATATGGGATTTTATTTAGTGTTTTTTTTTTTTTTTTTTTAAATCATGTTTGTCTTAGCTTGTTTTATGAACGGATATTTAATATATATTTTTCTGTCTGTACTGCACTTTGGATCCTAGGATTGAATGTTAAAGTAAACTTAAAATAAATTAAGTTGGACGGTCGATCTATGGTGGCCAGAAATGGCGAGAGGTGTAGAGAGTGGAAAAAGTGAAGTGATTGTCATTGTGAAACACTGTAGCACAGCACAGTGTGACACAACGAAATGAGTCCTCTGCATTTAACCCATCACCCTTAGTGAGCAGTGGGCAGCCATGACAGGCGCCCGGGGAGCAGTGCGTCTTCTGATTACGGGGCCACTTCCTTAACCGCTAGGCCACCGCTGCCCCATTTGTCCATTCTGCTTCACCGTTAAGAGAGCGGAAGCTCAGATGGTTGGATCTGGAAGGGGATTCTGGAAAAACATTGTGGTTGGTGAATGGTGTTGTTGGCGCCACTTCCGCAAATGCCCACTCACTTCTATTGGCCGCCCTCCTCCTCATTAGCATTTAAAGCTACAGACGGTGAAACGGCGCCTCCTGGGAAATCTCATTGTGGGACTGGATCAAAGTGGCTGTAATTCTCCACCAAGAGACTTCAGATACAGAATTAGGGGACCAACAAGACTGATATAAAAGCGGAAAAATAATCACGTCACGGGACCCTTTATACCAGATGTGGTAAGTTATGATTGTATAATGGAAGTAGTTCATTTAGAGCTTCTGTCTGAATATTGCTTCATGTCATAATATTTCAGCTCAAATGAAGTTGGAAAATGTATTAATAGTATGGAAATAAAGTAAGTGATATAAAGAGTACCTGACCGGCTCGGCCCAGTGTGCCCTCTGAGGAGCTTCTAAACTGAAGCAGCCCACCAACGGTCCATTTGAAGGAGAAGTGAATGCCCTTTAGCAGATTCCGATGTATTCATAATTTCCCATTTTCAGACTGGACTGCGGCCAAAGGCTTTTGCAGAGCAGGTATAGATGCAGAACGCCGCTTCAGAAAATGCTAATGTAATTCTTATGGATGCATAAGCTGGACTGGACGGCGGCCAGTGGGGCTCATTTGGAAAGTCCAGCATAGAGCTCATTTGCATGGAGTAAGAATGTCTCACCATGCAGGCTCGGTACAGGTGCCTGGCCTCTCGGGTCACCTTGTAGAGAGCCAGGAACCCATAGGCGTTGCCAGCGGCCCCGTGGCAGAGGCCGTAGCCCTTCTTCAGCAGACCCCGCTGCCAGAGCACCTCCCCGCTCTGCAGGGCGTCCTCCAGGTACTGCTTCACCCCGAACACCTGCAGGCCGCAGAGATCCAGAGACACACGCGTTACAACATGGACCACTCTTCTTAAAGTCTCGTAAAACATCACGCTCGAGCATTAAAGCAAGTAATAGGTGATACACAGCACACTGTGCACACAGTGAAATGTGTCCTCTGCATTTAACCCATCACCCTGAGTGAGCAGTGTGTGGGGACGGTGCTTTGCTCATTATTACAGCTCAAACATCTTTTAAAAGCAACATTTTCAGAGCCTCTTGTTCTGCTTCGGCCCGGTAATCACCGCGAATTTACAGACCCAGGTTCTGTTCTGGCACCGCCTCTTTCGAACCATTTCAATCCGGACTAAGATGAGAGACTGGGGACGGGCGTGGCTTCACCTTGTAGGCCTGCAGCAGCATGTAGATGACCCCGGGCGAGCCGTGGCACCAGTGTACCAGCAGGTCGCGCTCGTCCCCGACACACGGCGGGTAGTTGCCGGACGGGAACTTCAGCTGGCAGACGAAGTCCACGCTGGGCTTGACCAGCGACTGGACCCGGTCCTGGCCCGCCACGAAGCCCGGCTGCACGGAGACACCAAGAGCACGTGTTTCGGTTGCCTTCAGTTCAATAAATATCGATACAGACTAAATTCACACAAGTTATTTATAACTGATCACCTTCATAATCAGCAGATAAAAAATGATTAGCTATTTCATCTCAGTTAACACCCATCTGTCCCTCAAAAGTGCTGATTTTCCCCAAGCAGCCATAACAACCACCACTCACAGGTGACCTGAAGAAGCATTTATCATCAGAAATATTCATTATTGATTATTGATATCCAACATTGATGAGACGGACCTGCATGAGGAAGTAATAAATGCCAGCCAGGCCGTGGGCCGCGCCCACGTACTGCTCCTGGTACCACTCGTACATCAGGGGACTCTGGTCCTGGGTCCGGTTCCTCTTCGCCAAGCTCTCACCCGAGGCCAGAGCGGCGTCGCAGATCTGAGACGAAACACACAAACACCGCCCGCCCAGGTCAGACGGTGCGCCTGACGTGGCAACCGCGGGTTGGCCACCGCGTCACGGCCGGCGCGTCACCTGCTGGATGTACTGGATGGGGATCTTCTCCTGGCCGAAACTGCTGGTTGATGAAGACGAGGGAGTAGAGGAAGCCCGCGCGGGCCGTACAGCAGTCGTCGGGGAGGCTGCCACGCCCTTCACCACGCTCTGGTGCAGCTGCATGCAGCCTGCCGGAGCCGATCGCACGGCAGCATGTAGGCGGGGCGGGGCGGGGCCTCAGTGTAAAAAGGGGGAGAGAGCTCTGACCTGTTGATGCAACTCGTCGGCCTTCCTGGACGCGCTGCAGGCGGTGGTAGGACCACGGCCCGGGATGGCCCGCGGGCCCCTCGTCGCCACACAGGAAGGGTGACCCAGCGGGCCGGTTTCAGGCTCAGGCTGCGGCTCACGTACTCCAGCGCCCTCTGCAGGTAGGAGGACTCGCCGAACACGCCGTGCAGGTGGAGGTAGAGCAGGGCGATGCCTAGAGCAGCAAACCGCAGTTTAGCTCTTACACAGACAGGAAGGCGAAGGGAGGTCGGGGCTATTCAAATCTGGCCCTCGGGTGCACGTCCAGGCCTGTTTCTCGACAATCGCCGACTGGCCAGATTATCCACACGTGTGACTCACGGGGAAAACGGCAGAACTCAGGCAGCGAGGACCATGATGTGAATAACCTCACTGTAGCACATGTGACCTGTGTGTGCAAATTGGGAGAAGCAAGAGTTAATAGCACGCATCACACCACGTCCACAACCACAGACTAACAGGCAGCAGCGGCGGGGCGGTAACGCACGAGGGACGTCCTGGCCTCCAACCGGCCCGTCACATTTACATAGCACAGGGTGGTAGAGGTCTAGTGGGTAACACACTCGCCTGTGAACCAGAAGACCCAGGTTCAAACCCCACTTACTAGCGTTGTGTCCCAGAGCAGGACACTTAACCCTGAGTGTCTCCAGGGGGGGACTGTCCCTGTAACTACTGACTGTAAATCCCTCTGGATAAGGGCGTCTGGTAAATGCTGTAAATGTAAACATAGACCTATTATTCAGGACCGGTGGACTACAGATCCCACAATGCAGTGCGCACGTCCTACGCAATGAGTTCACACGGCGCTTTGGTGACTTTGAAGCACAAGAGCTGCTTCACAACCCATTTTCTGTTGCCGCGGAAACCGCTCCGGGACAGATTCAGCTGCAATTTGGCATGGCAACTGAAGCACTGCACTGTGGGATCTGTAGTTTGTCATCTGCGCTTCACCTCGCTGGGCCGTAATAATAGATCGTTGTGAAGCGGTCTCGCAGGATGTGGCCCGCACGGTGAGTTTGACGTCCCTGATTTAAAGGCCCCGCCCCACTGATGCTGGTCTGCCAGTGTAATGCAGAAGTGACCTTGAAAAGGGGACGGTGTGACCCGCATACCAGAATTAGAACCGCTGCTGCAACGCGTTTTAAAATTACACTTGTGTGTTGGAAGTAAGACCAGAGATGCTCACAAGCAGAACAAATTTAATTAGAACTTCAGCAAGTACCAGGTTGAAATCCCACTTACTACCATCGTGTTCCTGAGCAAGACACTTAACCCTGAGTGTCTCCAGGGGGGGACTGTCCCTACTGATTGTAAGTCGCTCTGGATAAGGATTATTTATCTTTACATGGTCAAAGTGAAACACACCCAGTGGGCAGCAGCGTGTGGAAACGGGACCTTGATCAAGGGGACCTCAGAGGCGCCTTGGCGGTTCGGGACTCCAACCTGCAACCTTCCGATTGCGGGGTCCGCCTCCTTACCCGCTAGGCACCATCGTTCTTGCTGGCAGTAATACATCGTCCTATGAATCTGGTACACCTTGTTATGCACCAACCACATCCCACTTCTCAGTTTAGCTCTTCCGACAGATAGTCCTGTCTGGGGACAGCGGTGGCCTCGCGGTTAAGGAAGCGGCCCCGTAACCAGAAGGCTGCCGGTTCGAATCCCCAACAACCAAGGTGCCACTGAGGTCCCCTTGATGAAGGTCCCGTCCCCACACACTGCTCCCCGGGCGCCTGTCAAAGTTTAAAGTGAAGTGATTGTCACATGTGATACACAGCAGCACAGCACACGGTGCACACAGTGAAGTTCATCCTCTGTATTAACCCTGAGTGATGGTTAAGGGGGCGGGATTCGAAACCGGGCAACCTTCTGATTACGGGCCGCTTCCTTAACCGCTAGGCCACCACTGCTCACCAAGGGTGATCTGCGCTGCAGTGTCCTCACAATGACGATCACGTCACTTCATAACAACCGTGAATTGGCTCACACCTGCACCAGCCCGGTAGCCGGTACAGTCCTCTGGGGTCCGCAGACTTCAGGCCCTTCTCCATGGCGTCAGGAGGTCGTTAATCTTATTAGTGATGCGGCCGGCGAAGGACGGGGTCGAGCTGTGGAGGTCAGAGGTCACACGCTTTACAACCCGCTGTTGCTCAGGATGTTAATGACACTGAAGCGGCCTGCTGCGGGCCGCCATGGCGCCTCTCCCCCCGGCCAGGTACTCACGTTGCCCTGCGGGTCGAACAGGTTCTGCGTCCCGTCGTAGTCCTTGTACGGGTTCTTCAGGGCGCGCTGGTCCGGCATCCTGCTGCGGAGCTTCCTGGAGACTCGCTGGGGGAAAGAAGGGCAGAGACACCAGGCTGAGACGGAGCAGGGCCCGGCCGGGGACGCGGGCGGCGGCCCTCCACCCATGACCGCACGCCGCCGGGCGGCCGCCGGGGGAGGGCTGCCCCGCCGCACCGGCACCGAGCCGCCCGCGTCGGCGGGACGGACGGACAACGTACCGAGATTAATAGCGACCTGCCGCACTGTTGATCAGTTTCTTCGGGGGAAACGCAGACGGCGGAGCCGCGGGGCGGAGACGCCGGTCGCGCCACCTGGCGGACGGGAGTAACTCCGTCTCACCGCGGATCGAGATGAGGCTTTATTAGTCCGGTACTAGATAAAAAGAAATAAATAGCATAGAGAATATGCCAACTGAATAATATAAACTAATAAAACAGATGACGAGAGTATAAAATATCTGTGTGTGTGAATTTATATATATATAATTTAATTTGTCACATACACAGTCATACACGCTATAATATACAGTGAAATGCTTTTGCGACCTCAGTATTGCAAATATTGCAAGTAAACAATGAACCAATATGCAAATATTGCAAACATGACCAAATATTATGTCTTTACCTAAAACATAAATTATGTGTCACAGGTAGGGTGAAGGTGTGCAAATAGGTAAGGTAAAAAGAGTTAAAAATGAAATTAGTAGTTTGTGTAAGGATTTCTGTCCAGAAGGGATTGAGAGTGAAAGTGCTGGGTTATTGGAGTTCTATGAAGTGTTGTTATTGTTGATATTGTTGAGCTATATATCAACAATAACATATAACAACAACATATATATAACAGATGTATTGTGTATATCTGTATACATAGGATATATGTACAGAGATAAGTGTACAGAGTGTATAGACATGGTGTAAAAATTGTAAACAGCTGTGTGTTCTGGGTAGATAAACGTGTATACGATTATTCAGAGTCGACTGACATGTTTTATGTCAAAGACATAAAAGTGTAATATTTGGTTATGTTTGCAATATTTGCATATTGGTTCATTGTTACTTGCAATATTTGCAATACTGTCTATTGCAGTTGCTAAAACATTAAACTGCATATCATACTTTGTATGAGACAAATAAGTTTGAATTTGAATCAGAAAATCACAGAAGGAAATTGCTGAATCTGACTGTTGACAGATTGAAGGTTTTTTATTTGTCACGTGCAGAGTTATAGCAGAACAACACACAGCGAGTTGCATCCCAACTTGGGCCCAACACAACTCGCAACTCGTAACCCGGCTGCGGTGACGGTGTCAGGGAAGTAGTAGGACTGGAGTCCAGGGTAGGAGTTTAAAAAGGATGAAATGTCCTGGATCTTGACATCTACAAGCAGGAAGAACCCTTCCTCGGTTCTTACAGTCCGATGCAGTCTGGATGCTCCGAACAGGACGGATTCAACGACTGACGTGTAGATCGGACTCGTCCAGTTGTCTCATCCTCTACTGGCCTTTTTCTGAGGATGGCAGAGATGTTGCTCTGCCAATGGTGCTACCCAAGGGTTCTCCACAGTCGACGGAAGCCTGTTGAATACGGTGACGGGTGTCTCCTGAAGTCACCCTGAGCCATGGTCTCGTCTGTGTTCACAAGACGGCACAGGTCCAGCAGACGTTCTGCAAGGTTCTGCAGATGGGCAGATCTAAAGAGGAAGGTGTTGAGCTGCCGTGTGAAGGTGCTCAGTGACTGAGCTGGAAGTTCATTCCACCACCGAGGGGCCAAGACGGAAGAAGAGTCTAGATGAGCGTCTTCCTTTTACCTTCAGAGATGGAGGGACCAGGCGAGCAGTACCGGAGGCTTGTATAAAAACGTGTGTCCACGTAAGGGAACCCGTGACTTGTTCTCATTACATATTCAGCACCACACGTCCCCGTGAGGGACAGAAGAAGCCCCCTTTGTTTGCCGTGCTTCATCAGGGATTGACATTTTCCAGAGGTGTCGTTCCGCGGTTAATGAACCGCACGCTCGGCGACAGTCTGATGACTAAGTGCTTCCGTCCTTCTCCCCACATGTCACATTAATCCCGCGGTGAAGTGACTGAGCTCCGGCTTATCTGCTGACGCCACTTCAGGTCCAAGAGATCAGGCGAGGCGGAGAGCAGAGCTCCACCGCAGGATTAGCGATTGTCATGGTGACGCCTTCACATTGGTTAGAACGCTGAAGAGCCGAGACATGTTGCTGCCATGGAGATGCTGGCGTCCGTGGAAAACAAGTTAAACTCCCTGCAGATCTTCAGGTCTCATCTTTTACACGGCCCTTGCGCTTCCTGAACCCAGAAGATGAACTTTGGTGATATCTTCTCCTGGAAGGGTCAGGGCGAGAAGGTCCAGCACAGACCCCCATTACTCCACATGCAGTCGCTCTCTCCCCCAAAAGCAGGAGAACTTTGGTTTGCGTGGAAGAATTTTCGGGAGCAAGTTCATGCTGAAGAGGATTACAACCTCGTACACACACAGTTTCAGGTCATGACATCACGACAGAGACTGTGGCATCAAGTGACACGGGGCCAGTGGTGGCCTAGCGGTTAAGGAAGCAGCCCTGTAATCAGAAGGTTGCCGGTTCGAATCCCGACCCTCCAAGGTGCCACCAAGGTTCCACTGAGCAAAGCATCGTCCCCACACACTGCTCCCCGGGCGCCTGTCATGGTGCCCACTGCTCACCAAGGGTGATGGTTAAATACAGAGGACACGTTTCACTGTGTGCACCGTGTACTGTGCTGCTGTGTATCACAAGTGACTTTATCATTTAAATCGTTTCCAGATTCCATGAAATAATATAGTATAAAACCATACATCAAACCATGAAGAAGCAGCATTTAATGTCACCCATACGCTGTTTTTTTATTGTAGCTGCAATTTAAACTTTAAAAACTCACACACACACACACACACACACACACACACACACACGCAACCTGCATGCACGCTGCCCACCTCTCCGGCTTCGCTTCAGCCCACGCAAACACTGCCCGGCTGAACTGTGCCGCGGCGCCGGGCTGCCTGGCCTTCACACACCTTTCATCTCCAGCGCTTCTTAAGAAAAGTCCCACACATCCACACACCCCCCGAGTCCCCCAAAGTGGACTTATTGACTTGGCAACTCTTTCATGCCTCTTTCTCCACCACTTCCTCTCCTGCAGTTAGCCGAGCTTCAGAGCCGCTGAGGGCCGCTTGATGTTCCGGAAAATTCGAGTTACATTTCACTTGTGCGGCGAGACGCGTCACCGGCATCCGGAGAACATCGTGACTCGCCTCTAAAGGACGCTGATGCGGTGAAAATGCGCAGAATCGTCAGGAGTAACATGCTCTGTGATGAGACGCACCGAACCCTGATAATCGCGTGTAAGAAATGCCAGTTTCCTGCGGTAAGATAAAAGGGCGTGGCATTGGACTCGCCGCCAAACGTTCCAACCTTGCAGGATCTGAGCCAATCACCTGCGTCGTAGACCCCAACAAATCAACCCGATGGAGTTTTAATACAAATCATGGACTCACAAGTGATTCCGTATTCGGTGAGGGATGAGTTGGAACCCTGGACAAGCCTATCTGGACTGAGGTCCACAATTTAATGCCGCATAACATTTCCAGCATTTACCAGACACCCTTATCCAGAGCGACTTACAGTCAGTAGTTACAGGGACGGTCCCCCCCTGGAGACACTCAGGGTTCAGTGTCCTGCTCAGGGACACGATGGTAGTAAGTGGGGTTTGAACCTGGGTCTTCTGGTTCATAGTTGAGTGTGTTACCCGCTAGGCTACTACCAGCCACAGCACAACTGCTGCTGGTGGCCAAACGATGAGGCTGGTCGCTGAAAGCGACGTGATTGGCATTGTGAAACTCTGCAGCACATCACACGGTGTCACGGTGAAATGTGTCCTCTGTATTTAACCATGGCAAGCAGTGTGGGGACCCACTTCCACTTCCTCACTGCTAGGCCACCGTCCACCCATCATGGGACTCCTCCTTCTCTGGAGATTGAGTCCACGCCGGGTCACCGTGAAGAAGCCTGCGGGCTCAGATATGGGGTCACGATGGCCTACAGCACGCTAATTATAGAGACGTGACGTGAGATGGGAGAACGGGACCCGCTGACCCCACCGGATCCTTTTTTTGGGTTGTTTACGGCGTCGTCCTGCAGGAAACTGGACCCGGACAGCCGCCCTCTATAAATAGAGGAAGCGGGAGGGAAGGAAACGGGACACCGGGGGAGCGAACTTTGACCTCTGCGGGGATGGGATGGGAGAACTTGAACATCGTAGGGCCTGTATAGGTGGTAGTCGGCTGAATGGTTCCATGGTTTTACGCGCTGCCTTCAGGAACAGAGGAACCGTGGAGAAACTGTCTCTGTCTCTGTGTCTCTGTCTCTGTGTAGAAGTTCCACGGGCAGAAAATCTCGAGAAGATGATGTGGGAACAGGCAGAATGCACAGCCTCGTAAATGACCTTCTGGTTCTGGTCGCCGATCTTCTCAGGAAGCCCTCAACCTTCTCCTCCTAGCGACTGCGGAATTGAGTTATGAAAATTTGATTGTGCTTTGAATATGAGAAAGGTGGCCGTGGCCAGGCCTGGTGAGAATAATCAGGCGGGGGCCCCGCTTCCACTTGTTGGTGATTACAGCGCGCCGCTGACGGCGTGGAGGTGGGGGTTCTCCGGGAGGAACAATGCTCTTCTCCCTCCTGCCAACTGTCTGTATAATTACCGAGGCGGCGAGGAACAATGGCGGAATGCGGGGAGTAATTGCGGAGGTATAATCCCTGCCTCTCTGCACTCGAGAAAGTTTTAATATCTGAGCAGAGGCAGAGATGAATATTAAACGCCAAGTGCGCCTCTTTCCCAGAGTGGAGATTAAACGAGAAGTTCCGGCTTCTTCTGTCCATCATTGTGCCATAAACACCCCAAAAACATGAAAACATGTGAAAGTCAGCAGCACAGCACACGGTGACACGGTGAAACGTGTCCTCTGCATTTAACCATCGCCCTTGGTGAGCAGTGGACAGCCATGACAGGCACCCGGGGACCAGTGTGGGTTTGGACCTCGGTAGCACCTTGGTGGGTCGGGATTCGAACCGGCAACCTTCTGATTACGGGGCCCTAAACTGCGGGAAGGAGGAGCACACCGGATTTAACCCCAAGAATAATACGGTTCCTCCTGAAGTGAGCATGAAGAAGCCTGCTCTCGCGGTGCAGGACACGCCTCTGACCTCTAGGTGGCACTGTTGCCACGGCGACGCCTCTGCTCTCCTCCGGCGCTCTGACTCACAAAGTTTAGTCTGAGCACCTGTGAAATTATGTAATCCCTGGCGCTCCCGCGCAGAACCGTGTCCCCCACCGACCCGTCCCGTCTGTCCATAAACACAAGAAAAGACCCAAACAGGCGCGGTGCCGCCGCCGCGGCCTTCTTTTAATGGTGCGGGCCTGCGGCCTCATGGGACAATTCGCCGACGTTCCATCGTTACCACAGACTACCGTCTGGAGGGTTCCGGAAGCGTAGAAAAACGTGGATCTGACAGCGGTCGTCTCTCCTCGTGTCCCCCGACTGAAGGAGGACATCGTGCGGATCTGTCCCGCCGCCGGCGCGCTGCCTGGATCCCACGGGTCTTATATAAAAGGAAGGTTCCAGCTATTTTCTCTTTCGTGACTCACGCGCCCGTAAAGTCACCCCTGAATCCGGGGCTCCGCTCAGAAATAGTCGCCGAGCGGCGCTCGCTGTCAGCGGAACAACAGGCCGGAGACGGAGGAAGAGTAAAAATACGGCGGGGCCTTTACTCTGGTAAAAATGTGGATCCCTGGAATGGAAAAGTCTTTTAGCCCAACATATATATATATTTGCCCGGCAGGCGTGGAGATAAATGGCTTCCTCTGAAGTAAATGAAGATGCGTGTCAGAAGGTGGCCGTGGTGGCCTAGCGGTTAAGGAAGTGGCCCCGTAGTCAGAAGGTTGCCGGTCGAATCCCGATCTGGTACCACTGCGGTGCCACTGTGCAAAGCACCGTCCCCACACCACTGCTCCCCGGGCGCCCTGTCTGGTGCCCACTGCTCACTCAGGGTGATGGTTAAATGTAGAGGACAAATTTCACTGTGTGCACCGTGTGCTGTGCTGCCGTGTATCAACTAGTGACAATCGGGATGACGTTTCGGGATAGGAATACGGACGTAGCGGACTTGAGAAACACGCCCTGCCCGGCTTTGTACTCGGTATTTATCTGGCTCCAGGACATTCCCGTCGGCGGTCCGGTTCTTGCCCGTGGCTCCAAATGTCTTATTATCTGGACGCATTACTGTGATGAAAGCGGCGGAGTGGACGTGCTGTCCGAAGAAGGTGAAGAGAGCGGGAAAGGGACCGGACCACGATGCCGGTGATGAATATTAGCGCCGAGGCGCCGGGTGTTTATTTCCGCGCCCATTATTCAGCGCCATGGCCTGCATCCACCACCGCCGCCCGGGGGGCGACTGGACTGGGTTGCCATGGGGGACAAGAGGCTCTTTAGTACAATTCCTTCAACCTGGCTGACATGTGGACACAATATCACCAAAGCGGCCATGTTATCGCCTAAAAGGAGCCGGAGACATTAAACTCCGTCCTCATGTGTCAACAACGCAACTTTCACACGAGCCAATCGTCCGTTTCCTGGTTTCAACCACCCGTGGTGAATAAAAGCAACGTTGAGAATACATTTCCAGCACTTACCAGACGCCCTTATCCAGAGCGAGCGGTAATGACAGGGACAGTCCCCCCCTGGACACGCTACTAAGTGGGGTTAGAACCTGGTTTATATCTGGGTGTGTAACCGGCTGGATTAACAGGATAAATCAAGAAGCCGCGCACTTCGGCATGGAAGTAGGACGCTTTATTAAAACCATCATCTGCAAAAAGCCTTTGGATTGATGACAAACTGAGTCTGAACCATCACGTTCTCCAGATCTCCAGATCCTGCAGGTTCACTCGCTACAACGTTCGCAAGATTCGGCCTTTTCTCTCACAACAGTAACTCACAATCTATAGAAACCGAATGAGAATTGCTGGTGTTCTCTTGTAAGTCGCTTTGGATAAAAGTGTCTGCCAAGTAAAGTAAAGTAAAGTAAAGTAAAGTAAAGTAAAGTAAAGTAAAGTAAAGTAAAGAAGTAAAGTAAAGTAAAGAAGTAAAGTAAAGTAAAGTAAAGTAAAGTAAAGAAGTAAAGTAAAGTAAAGTAAAGAAGTAAAGTAAAGTAAAGTAAAGTAAAGTAAAGAAGTAAAGTAAAGTAAAGAAGTAAAGTAAAGTAAAGTAAAGTAAAGTAAAGTAAAGTAAAGTAAAGTAAAGAAGTAAAGTAAAGTAAATAAAAAAAAGAAGTAAAGTAAAGTAAAGTAAAGAAAAGTAAAGTAAAGAAGTAAAGTAAACTTGGTACAGAGCAAAGAACGCGGTCGTTTGTAGACCTTGTAGGTTCACAGGACTTGACCACTTTGTAGTGACATGATGATTCCCGAACCCCAAGGTGCCACTGAGGTCCCCTGGTTAAACGCCACAATTCGTTGTGTCACCGCGTGCTTAAAAATGAAAATAATCACCACTTTCACCGCACTTTCACCTGGAAGCATCGCCCGGGAGGCGGTAAAAGATGCTGGTGGCTCCCGGTGGTGACCATGGTGATGGTTCTCACCGCCCGTATGAGTGAACTCTGTTTCAGAAGTTCCCGTCTCGCCTTCACTCGGCCATGTTTGCGGCGGGCGAGATTGGACTTGCCGCGGATTGGCCGGAGCTCCGATCGGCGGCGCGGCCAACTGTAGCCCTTTGATGATGGCGCGTGGCGAGGTTTGGACTCAACATGGCCTCGCCGCCGGGCGCCGCGGACGTGCGGCCTTCACCGCCTGCCTGCCTGATTCACCGTGAAGTGTTTACTTCTCTTCCCCCTCGTTCTCCTCATCCACAGCTTGTTGTGACCAATTTCAGGGGCAGGCGTGACTCCTCCGCCCTCCGCCGCGGGGTCGAGGCGGGTCCTCGCTGCCGCCGTGCCTGGCCGCCGTGGCAGCAGATGATGGGTAATGAAGAACCGGACCTGCAGCGAGGAGGTGCTGAGGTGCCACCCGGCATGGGGTCTCCTCAGATGTTCTACCTGCAGCAGGAAGAGTGAAACATTCACATGGAAAAGGAACCGTCATGTCAGGTGGTCACTAACAATGAAGCATGCTGAGCAAGAAGAGCACAAAGTCCTCCATCGCTACCATCGTGTCCCTGAGCAGGACACTTGAGTCCCTTTCACTGCTGACTCTGAGGCGCTCTGGAAATGCCGGAAAGTGGCCCTGTCTCACCAAACAAGGAAAAGTCTGAGAAGCAGAAGAATCTGCTGAAATGATTAAAAGCGTTTACCATTTATGTTGCTTTAGACTGACTTGCATAGCGTGTGGCGGATGTGGCCTTTGTTCTGGCCTTTCTGTTTGAAATTAATTGCAGTTAATATTTTAATTGTCCTTTTTTACACGTAAAAGTATACAAATTTCCAGATTATTTTCCTCACACAAAAAGCATGAATTTTTCACCCTTTTTGAGGGTGAAAACACGGCGTGTCCTCGCGCGGAACCCCGACTTGTGTGCGCGCGTGGAAGGGAAATAATTGGATGTCTGAAGACAAGGGCTCTTGAATCAGCATATTGTTCCTCCGTTGTTTGGAGGGTTTATTGCGTGACTCTGGGATTTAGGAACTTCTTTGGGGGAAGAAGTCTAATGGAGAGAAATGTTTTTCTGATTATTTTTGCTGTTGGTGGGAGGTTTGGACGGGAAGACCGCCGGTGACAGGGCCGCTTTGAGACCCTTGGATGAACGGAATGAGGAATAATATTTGACTGAGAAAATCAATACTGAGATCTTTTGTTGGGCAGGAATAATATCTGATGAAGACACAGCATGGGCCTTTCACCTGATTGAGTGATGCTGGGCTGCACAGGCTTTGTGGTTTCAGGAAGGTCTCTGATGGACCTGAACACAGGGAAGTTGTATAAATGAAGATACAGATTAAACGAATCCTGCCTTTGGAAGCACTAGTAATAAATGTTCATTCTTCTCTAGCATGTAGGCTCATGTAGGCTTGGTTCTGAATTAGAGCCGGTAGTAGAACTCATTTTCAAACCCTTCATCCAGAGCGGCTCGTGCCTGGTGAGCAGATACTGTAAGTAAAAACTGGGTTTTAAAATATGATTGAACGTTTTAGGGATATGCTTGAATAAAATCATATTTAAACAGTTAACAGGCTGTGAATAGTGTTTATGATGAATACTTTGCTTTTCCATATTCAGTCATGAGGAAACATCTCTCAGGGCTAATTGACTGTGGCGAGATGGCTGTTTACAATATCTCGATTAACTCGGAGTCACGCTGAACTCTCACCTGAACTTAACCCTGAGGACTTCATGCAATACTTCAGTGACAAGATACGATTAATCCATTAATCTAAACTGAGCCAAACAGAAGTGGAATTCTGCTACGTCCTTTGAGGTCAATGTAGAGTGGTCTGGGGGTGTTTGCTTGTGTGTTTCCCTTTTAGACTGTTTGCTGGACGGAAGTTGGGATTGATGGCTCCGCCTACCTATTTCCTCATCATCAGTCTGCCAATCAAACTCATCAGACAGGAGCATTTAAGGACGTCTCCAGCCACCAGATGGGGACCCATTGTTGTGGAAGCCGGAGGAGAGTTTCGGGGGCTGAAGAGAAGTTAGCGATAAGGCCTTTGTTGCGTGTTAGAGTGGTCAGTGTTGTAGTTGTGTTAGTTGTGTGAATGGATAGTCTCTTCTTTATGGTGTGTTGTTTCCTCCTGCGGGTTGTTGTTATGCGCGCCCTTGTCAGAGTTACAAATTATCTGCTTATGTCATTGGACCATGACTGCTTTTTTATACTCATTCTAGTTGATACACTTTTGTCAATATCAATAGTGAATGCATTGGTCCATATATGGAGTACCCCAAGGATCCATACTAGGACCAATACTGTTTTCTCTGTATATGCTTCCACTCGAAAACATAACTCAAAACATTGTATCAACTACCACTGTTATGCAGATGACACACAACTGTACATCTCCACCAGATGCAGAGACAAAATTTCTAAAACTGAGGATGAACAGAAACTTCCTCAAAAGACTGAAATGTTGTTACTTGGTCCTAAAAACATTTGAAATGTAAAAATCATCTACTGTAATGCACTCAGATACAGTGGGCAGTACTTAAGTTCAATCTAAAGGCATTTCTTTTCATCCAAATAATTTTTATAATCTTTTAGAAATTTTTCTTTTGTGGTTCAAAATTAAATTATTATTTCTTTTCTAAAGCCACAGGGAGCCACAGTGTAAGGATAAAAGAACCCTGGGTTGCCAACCCCTGAGCTAGAGGGATCTTCAAATGGACCAGTAGCATCATAATGGACCATGTTACTGGACCAGCTGAAACCTTCACTGCACTGTCCAGGACCTTCCAACATGGACATATCCTTTCTCCAAGGCACCATGTTGGACTATTTTAATACCAACCCTGCTGTGACAACCTACTGCACCCTCACTTTACCCTGGAAGTGGCCCCATCTGACTCCCATTTTAATTAAAATGATCTATTCCTTTAAATTGCAGCAGCACTGAAAAAATAAAACACGTCAACTTAATAATAAAGCCCATTCAGAAACAATCATGCCAAAGCAGAGTTCAGCTAAAACAGAAAGGGGAGTTCAGCCAAACAGTTCACAGCGTGTATGTGTGCGTGTGTGTGTGTGTGCAATAAAGTATTGTGGCAAAGTCTTCATTTTGTTCAACAAGTGTAAGTATTACTATTTACATTTACCAGCATTTACCAACGTCCTTTACAGAGCGACTTACAATCAGTAGTGACAGGGACAGTCCCCCCCTGGAGACACTCAGGGTTAAGTGTCCTGCTCAGGGACACAATGGTAGTAAGTGGGGTTTGAACCTTGGTCTTCTGGTTCATAGGCGAGTGTATTACCCACTAGGCCACTACCACCCACACTCGGAGCGACTTACGATGACTAGTTCTTGCAGTTCTTGTGGGATATTCCTGGTCTGAGCCCAGGCCGGAAAGCTACTGTAGATCAAGTTGATGCTGGTTCTGATAGACCAGTGTGAGAACAGAAGGGTGTGTATTTAAAACCATATTTTACATTACACTCCACACACTACTGCAGAGGGAACTAACCAAATCTGACGTAAAGCTGCATAAAACCTTCGTTGTTAGTGCTTCGTTTCCCCTCAGAATTTAGTGGATTTAAACTGTGTCTTCTGACGGCCTTTGCTGTTGGAGTGAAGTCAGAGCTGTTTGTTGTTTGCCCATTCCCATGATTCCTTTCTTCTTCCCCCAGTCCCTTGCTCCTTTCTTTCCTTTGTTTGCTGCCTTGTTGCCAACCTCACGGTCGTCTTGGATTACTGTTTTATACTTATGTGTTTCTCTCTGGGAGGGTCTTCAGTGTGTGGAAATTTGATGTACAGCAGCTCCAGACCCACGTTATAACAATTACTGCATTGCTAGGCTGAGAAATTATGTGGAGAAGAGCAGAGTACAGTCAAGTCGGTCAGCACTGACCTGCATACAGTACAGGCCAAAAGTCTGAACACACCTTCTCATTCAATGTGTGTTCTTTATTCAAAACTATGAATGAACACATGTGGAGTTCTGTACTTAACAAAAAGTGGAGACGTGACCTCCACAGTCACCGGACCTGAACCCAATCCAGATGGTTTTGGGGTGAGCTGGACCAACAAGTGCTAAACACCTCTGGGAACTCCTTCAAGACTGTTGGAGAAGCATTTCAGGTGACGACCTCTTGAAGCTCATCGAGAGAATGCCAAGAGTGTGCAAAGCAGTAACCAGAGCAAAGAAACTAGAATATAAAACATGTTTTCACTTATTTTCACCTTTTTTTGTTAAGTCCATAACTCCACATGTGTTCATTCATAGTTTGATTCATTATATATAACTTATTCCTCTAGTTGCAAATACTGGATGTTTTCATATTAATTACATTAAAATGGCATCAATGGGAGTTAATCAGATCCTAACCAACATCACACATACAAACTAAAAGGGACGTAAAGGCTTGTTTGCAGCTTGGACATGAAAGACTTCAGAAAGAAACACGGCCTGCCCTGCAACAGCCCACGAGATTAGAAAGCTTTCTGAATGCAGCTGATTAAACCACATCTGACGAAATAACTCTGCATGATTTTTAATTTGCTTTACTTGCTCTCAGCTTTTTCTTGCATTTTCCGCCTTAATTAGACCTGCCCCACATTGACATTTGTGAGATATATTCGTGATTTTTTTTCCTTCGTCGCATTGCACTCTTTTTAGGAGGAATCTAATTGGCCTAAAATGATATGTTTTGATAATTAGCATAACAAAACCACTCAAGTCTTATCAATTCCCTTGTTTGGTGAAAGGGGGGGGTGTGCAATTAAGCATGGCAGGGAAAGAGAGAAGAACCCGGAACACTCCCATCTTTACTCTCATGCGGCCAACACACTTCTCCCGGCATACTAAAGGAGGCCTGCCTGTCTGCCTGATGTCTGTCTGCCTGATGTCTTCCTGTCTGTCTGCCTGATGTCTTCCTGTCTGTCTGCCTGATGTCTGTCTGCCTGATGTCTTCCTGTCTGTCTGCCTGATGTCTGTCTGCCTGATGTCTTCCTGTCTGTCTGCCTGATGTCTTCCTGTCTGTCTGCCTGATGTCTTCCTGTCTGTCTGCCTGATGTCTGTCTGCCTGATGTCTTCCTGTCTGTCTGCCTGATGTCTGTCTGCCTGATGTCTTCCTGTCTGTCTGCCTGATGTCTGTCTGCCTGATGTCTTCCTGTCTGTCTGCCTGATGTCTGTCTGCCTGATGTCTTCCTGTCTGTCTGCCTGATGTCTTCCTGTCTGTCTGCCTGATGTCTGTCTGCCTGATGTCTTCCTGTCTGTCTGCCTGATGTCTGTCTGCCTGATGTCTTCCTGTCTGTCTGCCTGATGTCTGTCTGCCTGATGTCTTCCTGTCTGTCTGCCTGATGTCTTCCTGTCTTCCAGCCTTCTATTATGTTGTTCCATCATATTTCCTGTAATCGTAGCATCCTAACAAGCTCCTCTTTATTATTCACTAACTGCATGAATTTCATTACATTTATATATATAAACACACACTAAAATCAATTGCACTAACTAATTAAATATCATATATATATACAATTATATAATATTTTGATGATATTTAATTAGTAAATAAGTACATTATTTTATTGTGAAATTTGAGCCACCGTCTCCCATTCCTGCATCGTATGGATGTTCCGTACACAGCATGCTACGTGGTTGATGGGGAGGAAACGTTCCTGATAAATATTGACGGCAATGGCGTGGTGTGATGGTGGAACGAGGGTGGGGATGTGAATCCGTCTGACGTGTAGACACGGGAGAGAACTTTCCACCCGCTCTTCTCCTGGCTTCTTCTCCGTGTTTGTTGGTCTGATTGTCTCCTATCGGCGCTGGTTAGGGCCGGGCGGCGCTCTCGCTGGCTTTTGCTGATGGGCCCGATGATTGCTTCTCGCTCCCGCCGCTTGCTCCACTACCTCCGTCGGGTCCGCGGCCGTCCTGATGAACCCCCGCCGCGCCTTCTCCTCCCTGCATGCGTCCTCCTCCTCCGATTGGACGGATCTTGTGCAGAATACCTCCAGCCACTTATCCCCGCCGATGTTTGTGACTGGTGTTCTGAGAAGGGTTAGTGGGCGGAGGACGCCGCTCGGGTTCCGCGGGCTCGCTGTGGCCTTGCAGACAGTTGTAATTGTGGCCATCGTAGGAGTTTTTCTGCTGTTTACACCGCTGAGTAAATATGACGCAGTGCTGGTGTAAAGGTCACCTCTGCATACCGAGAGAACCTCTGAAATGCCATGATGGATGCTCCACCAGATCAGCAAATCAGCAGCAATGCCTGCGATTAAACTGGAATTTTGGGGGGTTGTTTTATGAGGATGATGATGATACTTTATTAGTCCCACAAGCGGGAGATTCACATTGTAAAAGGGCTGAAGAAGAGCAGAGAATAACAGGATTACACAAGGAGAGTGTACTCCAGTAAAAAAAAAAAAAATTGACATGATTGTCACTTGTACTTTCTAGCATTTACCAGACACCCTTATCCAGAGCGACTTACAACCAGTAGTTGAAGGGGACAGTCCCCCCTGGAGACACTCAGGGTTAAGTGTCTTGCTCAGGGACACGATGGTAGTAAGTGGGATTTGAACCTGGGTCTTCTGGTTCATAGTCGAGTGTGTTACCCACTAGGCCACTACCACCCAACTTGTGATACACAGCAGCACAGCACACGGTGACACAGTGAAATATGTCCTCTGTATTTAACCATCACCCTTGGTGAGCAGTTGGCAGCCATGACAGGCGCCCGGGGAGCAGTGTGTGGGGACGGGACTTCATGAAGGGGACCTCAGTGGCACCTCAGTGGCACCTAGGTGGACCTTCTGATTACCTGAGAACGCAGGACCGTCCAGTGTTGACCAGAGGAGGATGGGATCCTGGTTTTCTGTCTTCGTGGATTGGACAGCGACGTGCTGCTGCAGTCATTGATCAGCTGTTTTCTGCTGGGGATTTGGAATGAATGAATGAACTTTTCTCTCTACCCTTTCTCTTCTCTCCCTCTCTCTGAGTTTACTACGTTGTTTGAAATATTCATCTATCATTGTTTTTGATCATTTCAGAACGTCTGTAACTGTATGTGATCTCCAGACGAACTGAATAATGGTCCGCTGTGCGGCTCAGACTGAAGACCAACAGGAATTTCCTCGGGCGGATACATCAGTGACATCAGTACAACAATATTAAAGTAGTAAAGACAATAGACTATATAGAATAGAATAGACAATCGAATAATTGAATGACCTAGAAAGAGGTTTGTTTAAAGGTGGAAGTGACATGATGTCATTGTGACACACTGCAGCACAGCAGAAGGATTCAGGGAAATATTAACGCTTCTGGGAAGGAAACGGCTTTCTAGTTACTATGGTTATTAGTAATGGTGAGTGTCTGTTTTCTGAGCTGCACCAAGCCAGGCGTCCATCTGTGTCCCTCGCTCCGGATTCAGCAGATTTCGGGGTGATTTATTCTGCCGGTGGTTCACCGAGTCATGTCTGAGCTCCTCAAATATTCATGACAATATTTATACAGATTTATATTATAAATCCATTTATAGATGATTTCCTGCCTGCTCACCTGATTTAAAAACATGGCCACCTTCAGGTCCAGTGGAGCTCAGGCCTCGGTGGGTCAGGGGTCACGTTGCTGCTGTTAAAGCACACAAGTGGAACATGATTTTATGAACAGGAAATCTACATCTAGGATTCGGATTCTGCACCAACATGATTGTTAGAATAACTTAGTAAGATCAAACCTTAAAAACTCATTTTAAAATCAGACATGGGCCAGGTAAGCCATGCTGAACATCTGCTGGATCTTCTGCAGGTGCTTACCTGCCACAAAAGAGACATGGTGAAACCACGAGGGCCTACAGGACACAAACCTAGAAGTCTGGAAACTCCAGGTAATTAACACTTCCTCCACTGTCCAGATGTTGCTCCATCCAGACCACTCCAGCAGACCCTGGGGGCGGCTTCATCTGCTGGGCCCATCACAGTCATGTCTAATGAACGTAATTGGCCTTTTCATTCTGATGGTCCCCAAACCTGCTCCAGGGATTCCACAGGAACTTTGATGAGCCTTTGATGGGCTTGACTTCACCAGGGAGGTGATGACAGTGGACGGATGAAGTTGGGCTCTATGCCGGGTGTTTGTCACCAGTCCGTTGTCACCAGTGACTCTCTGGAGCTTCCCCTGCTGCTGGAAAAATGAGCCAGGATGCAACTGGAGGAGATAAATCCGAGAAGTAACCGCCTCCGCATTGACGGGCCGTAATTAGTTTTTTGGAGCCATAAAACATCAACTTGTGCCGCATAGAGAAGCCCGGTTGAGGTGCTGAGTGAAGGATGTCGGTGAGGGCGAGAGCGGGACAGAAACGGGTGAAGTATGGGGCAGGTCTTTCCACAGAGTTCCCCCTTTCAGCAGCCAGGAGTCGATAGTCATTTAAAGGCCGGCGTAACATGGACGCGTTACTCCCAACAGCGGATTTACTGGCACGCTGTTAAAAAGAGAACTTATCTCTGATGGGAGCCAAATTACAGCCACGTGCCACTCCTTCAACTAGTCGAATAAAGAAAAGGCGGCATTGTCACCTGACAGCCATTCCGTATCGATTTTACACTCGCCGCTAAGAGCCTCTGTTTAGGATTCGGAATTCTTGGCTCCATGTTCCCCCCATTTCGTTTGTCTGAAATCACAATGAGTTCCTCACCAGGTTTTCTATTCTGAAAGCAGAAAAAAAAAAGCAGAAATGTGTTCAGAATCAGCGAGAAACAAGGATTTCCTCTTCAGAAAGGGAGGCCATTTTTTCCAACGTTAGAAGAGGAGTTTAATAACCCACTCGAGCAACGTTATCTTCATTAGTTCTCATTACTGGGAGTGTACGGCCTCAGTAGAAAAGTCCAATCACCTGTGAACAGGTGGAGTTAGTGATGATCTCCTGGTTGGTATTCAGGTGATGGGGATCTGGTGCTAGTAGCCTAGCGGGTAACACACTCGCCTGTGAACCAGAAGACCCGGGTTCAAACCCCACTCACTACCATCGTGTCCCCTGAGCAGGACACTTAACCCATGAGTGTCTCCAGGGGGGGACTGTCCCTGTAACTACTGATTGGTAGTCCCCTCTGGATAAGGGCGTCTGATAAATGCCGTAAATGTAAATGCAAGTTCAGGTGCTTCAGAACCCGAGGAAGCTTCTGTGCTTTTATGGATGTTCTGGCCCACTGGAGAAAAGAATTGAATTTAAACGCTTTAAATGATTTAGTTAATTTCCTCGCTGGGGGCAGTGGATTCCTTGCCGAGACGAGCCGCATCAACAAGCACCTCTGCTATCACTCCATAAGGAGAAAGCAGGAACAGAGACAACCCCCTGAAAGTGTTGTGTGTGTGTGTGTGTGTGTGTGTGTGTGCGCGCGTGAGTGGTTTTCAGGCCATTTCAACACAGATGGACGCGCAACTCATGATCACCGACATGACACCATATACATCTTCAGGATGTACACATACAACCAGGCAGAAACAGGATATCTGCGTGTTGGAGAGGAGGAACTAACTACCTTTTTGGTGGTGTGCAAGATATGAAATCTTAACAATACTTTTATTAGGGGTGGGAATTTAACGCATTAATTGTGATTAATTAATTAAACATGTAAAAAAAAACTATGGATTTAATCGCACTTTTGTCAGTGCTCGCATATCCTAGTGGACAGATTATTTTGATCGGGGCTCTCAGTCACGCGCATTTTCAGCAAGTTCACAACGCCACACACGGCAATTTGTCACGCTCAGAAATTCCTACAGCACGTTTTACAACCGGCCAAAGCTTCCAGTTTCAAGCACCGTGTCCAAGGAATGTGCAGCGGAGGGAATCAACGCTGACCGCCGCCATTCCCGATCTCTTCAATCAGCTCCATGCAGCATGAGCAGTGTAAAACTGAGGAGAATGGAGTAAAAATCTCTCTCTACACACTGTATTAAAAACCACTTCCAACCGGATTAGTTTAGATCAGATTAGATTCAACTTTATTGTCATTACACATGTACAAGTACAGGGCAGTACAAGTACATGTTACCTGGCAGAAAGAGGCGTGGCACATTAGAGGTTAAAGGATGAACCGTTTCTAAGTTTATTAACCCCAGTATATTATTATAGCAGTTTCATGGGAATATTGTATGTAAAAGGTACCAATGTTACAGAGAAAAGACAGAAAAAGACAGAACAGCCTGAACCAAGCTTCAGAGACATCACCTGAGAAAAAGGTGATGAGGATGAGAAAAGACTCTGGAGCTGGAAGGCCCGGTTCCTCACGTTCCCTCACGTGAACATTCCTTTATACATTTGACCCACAGGAAGTTGTCACAGACCAATCAGAATTAGTTTGGTTCTGTCGTCACGCCCTCAGAGTCTCCTGTCTGGGGCGGACAGAGAGAGCAGGCCGATCTCAAAAAACATGGCTGGCGCTTCACACCTATTATTTACCAAATGGTCGCAAGAACAAAGAACAGGAGACCGACCCCACGGACCATCACCACCAAATGGCCACGAGAAACAAAGAGGTGTCTGCCTCTCCACAAGGCAAAGTTGCAGAAGTACCAGAAGTGGTCCTCTGTATTTAACCATCACCCTTGGTGACCAGTGGGCACCATGACAGGCGCCCAGGGAGCAGTTTGTGGGGACGGTACCTCATCAAGGGGACCTCAGTGGCACCTTGGCAGTTCGGGATAAGAAATCATTCCTGCTCCTTGAAAAATGAGAAGACATCAGAAGCATTTTAACTAAATGTACCTGACTGGTTTTGGTAACAAAAAAAGGTGAGTTAGATCAGAAGAGACGATTCTTGCCTTCATCACAGCATCACAGATTCACTGCAATTCGCAACCTCGTCTCTCTGTGTACTTGTATCTGGTGACATGACAATAAAGTTGAACCTTCCAGCTAGTGGGCTGCCGTGGCCTAACAGTGTTTCACAATGACAATTTAAAAAGGTTCTTTGGAAATAACATTCCTGATAATTTGAGACTGGTGAGTTTCATATTTGGAAAAGGCGTAGCACCTGTAATACTGGGAACCCCCATAGTATTAATATGCATGCAGAAGATTACATTCATTCATCGTGCTTCCGTTTCCGATGTGGAATGATCTCTAATCAACAAAATAATGTCACGATCCGGTCCGAAAAGGGGTTACTACTCCGGTCCGGGATCTGGTCATAATTCTACATCATTTTAATTGTACGCCATGTTTTCGGTTTTTGTGAAGGCCACGTTATCCTGCTCTATTCCATAACCACATTTTTCCTTCTTTCTTGACTGTTCCATCCGTTTCTAGATCAGGGAAATTCTTCATGGATCCTGGGCTGTTTCCAAAATAAAACCAGATTCACAATTTCTAAAACGATTAGATGTTCAATCAGTCCCACTCTGGAAAAGAAACGGTGCAAGACCAAAAAACTGCATGAATACTGCATGTCCGTTTCAGGGCCGTAACTGTAGGTCCTGCTTTATAATGGTTTTTATTGTTCATTATGACTCCTAGATTTATAATTGATCATAAATACAATAACTACGTTCATGATTGTTATGCATTTGGCAGAAATGCTTGTTACGTGGTAGGCAAGGAGAGCACAAGTTCATCATAATTATGCAAACACATTAAAGAGTGATAATTTAGAATAATTTAATATGATGCCTTTTAAGCTCTCTGGTTTTGCTTATACATTGTGTGTGTGTGTGTGTTGGTTTTTGTCCTTCGGGCAGCGGACTCTAGTTTTCGCGGATGGACTCAATCATTGGATGGCGCTACTGAGGCACTGATGCTCTCTTGGCCTGCCTCAGGAAGATCGTTGCTGGCAAGCTCCGATAATCAATAGTTGTGTCTATAGAGAGCCGAGTTTGGACATCAGAATGACGTCCAGCAGCATCTTCCCGGGCTTGACTGGCAGTGACGGGCGCATTAAGGCCGAGGCTGGCAGGGCGGGGCGGGTATTTTAATGCTGTCATCTCGCGAAGTCATTCTCCTCCCCCCCTGCTCCTGGCGCCGGGGATCCAGACGTCCGCAGGAGAGTATTCGGGCCCTGCCAGAAGTTATTGTAGGTGGAAGCGTGATTTGCTGAATTTATGTGGAAAATAAAAGTTAGAAAGATAGCGTAAGAGCCAACAGCTGGTGCAGCTCCGGGGATAATGCAGGGAGAACAGCCCCTCCCACTCCGGCCCTTATCTCCGCCTCCCCTGGGCGGATCCTGGATCCCGGACAACAGACCTTATCAGCGTGCATCTTGTACAGCGACGCTGCGAACGAGAAAGACAGCGAGCTGCTGGGAGGAGGGTGAAGACGTGCTGGTGCCTCCCTGGCCAGGTCCACGGCTCTTCATCAGTTGTCACGCTGTCATGGAGTATTGCTGGCGGTGCAGGATGTCCTGGAGGACGTGAGCGAAGTGACGCTGATAGACTGATAACTGGGATTTTAACAGGACTTTTCGGTTCAAAGTAAAGTAAAGTTGTCACATGTGATACACAGCAGTACAGCACACGGTGCACACAGTGAAAATTTGTCCTCTTGCATTTAACCATCACCCTGAGTGAGCAGTGGGCACCGTGACAGGCGCCCGGGGAGCAGTGTGTGGGGACCTCAGTGGCACCTTGGCGGATTGGGAATCGAACCGGGCAACCTTCTGATTACGGGGCGGCTTCCTTAACCGCTAGGCCACCACTGCCCCACTGCTGCGCTGCAATAGTGTGGGGCGTGTGAACTTGGTGACACTCAGCACTGAGGTCGTCCAGGTCACGCCCACGTCCATCACGTTACAACTTTATATCAAGCGCTGATTCAAGATTCTACACAACAGTTACAGTTCGAGTCCCGACCCGCCCCCGTCCCCACACACTGCTCCCCGGGCGCCTGTCATGTGACGGTTAAATACAGCGGACCACATTTCACCGTGACACCGTGTGCTGCGGCTGCAGTGTCTCACAATGACAATCTCTTCACTTTCGTATCATATATACGGCGTTAAAACTGAGCTGGGTGAGCAGCGCTGGGGTATTTTTGTCACTCTTCCTCTCCCTGCTGTAGCCAGCGGTGTAATTATTCCCGTTCGAGTTGATGGGGCAGGCGGCTGGGAAAGTGGGAGGGGCCAGACGTGTGTAGTCTCTCTTCTGACACTCTGGCTCTGTCTGCCTCCCCGTGGTGCACTGCAGAGGAAGTCAGCACCGCAGAACCCGTTCCAGAACCCACTCATCTCGGCCCCTAGCCCTCAGCCGGCCGGACGTTCTCACAGGGAGAAGAAAAGAAGGGTCCATCAACCCAGGCATGAAACGCTCCACAACGCTCGAGTAATTACTTTAGTGACATTAAACTGTGCTCAGGTGAGAGGTCAAATAACGACCTCTGGGTTGTGTGTGTGTGTGTGTGTGTGTGTGACATTGTGAAAAGTGCAGGTTGCGTTGCGGAGCTCTGAAACTCTATTGTCTCTATTCTGTTGCTGCAGGCCGCTGGAATCGGCTGAGAAGGACTGGCACGCAGGTACGAATATGTTTCTGTTCTTTGTAATGGTGGCGGTGCAGATAAACGACGGTTAAAAATCAGATGCGACATGAGGCTGAGCGCCAGAGACGGGTACCGGCACGGAGGCAGCAGGCGGTGCTGTTGGACCTGCTCTGCAACCCGTCACATCAATCCAGCCTTTTATCTAGATTCCTGCACGGCCTGGCTGTCGGGATGTACATCCGAGTGGCCGGAGATGCTGGTCTACGGTGATGGTCGGATCAGTTTTATTCATGTGGATGGATGATCTGCTGTGTCTTGTCCTTCAGTTGTCCTTCAGTGCCCTTCGGTTTCCTCAACAAGGACCCAGAGAAGCGGCTCTTCTGAACAACCCTGAGTGTGTGTGTGTGTGTGTGTGTGTGTGTGAAATCAAGATGAACAGACCATGAGGGCAATACAGACTAGAACCACTGACGGCTTAGTGCTGTAGTAGCCTAGCGGGTAACACACTCACCTATGAACCAGAAGACCCAGGTTCAACCCCACTTACTACCATCATGACCCTGAGCAAGACACTTAACCCTGTGTGTCTCCAGAGGGGGGACTGTCCCTGTAACTACTGATTGTAAGTCACTCTGCTCGTTTTTCAAAAAGTCTCTTCTTTTACTATAGAAATGACTCCTAGATTTTTCCATCGAGCTTCTTAATGGTTAAAATACTCAAATAAGCAGTTTATTACAGTTTTTTTTACAATCACTTTTGCACTAATAACAGAACATTCATGTCATTTTTCAAAACTTTAGACACATAAATCATAACCAATGATCAAAATGCTCGTTTTTTCAAAACCGTTAACTCTTTTTTTCAAATGCTTGGATACAATACATTTAAGCCAAAGATCATTTGTTCATTGAACTAAAATCACTATTCAAAATGACACAACTTAACATCAAAGTATTACTATTTCAAAATGCAAATCACACATCCACATCTGAGTTTGGTGTCTATTCATTTCATTATAAAGATCCAACTATCAATTGAAACAACTGCTTAAAATGATAAGTAACTGTTGCATTACTCTTGAAGCATAGCTTTTATGAAAAATGTATTATTAATAGTGTATGTTTAGATTATGACAGTTTCAGGAAGGATCATTTGATACCAATTAGCACAGAATATGACCCCCCGGTGGACTTTCTTTCTTTACCAGATATAGTGTCTATGGTCCCATGTACCACTTTTACAGAACACATTTTCATATTCAACATTACTGTATGCAAGATGTCACTTTTTTACATGATTGCTTTGTGGTTTTAATGTGGTCATTACTGCTGATTGATTTCACATGTTTGTATGTATATATAAGTAAGATGAGTGGTATCCCACTGTAGTAGCCTACTCAACATAGTGAGGACATGGAGCCAGAAGTGGAAGGTGAAGGCTAGAATACCTAGTGGTCAAAGGAATAGAAGGGGACAAGCACCCCTTTTGAGAGGTGGCCGTGGGCCTCGTCATAGAGGCGGGCTTAGGCCTCTCCAGAGAGTTGGCCGTGGGTCTCGTTTGAGAGGTGTGGGTGAACGTGGTAAAGGACAAGACCATAGACCTGGACACCGTCAGCAGCAGCAAAGGGTGTCGAATGAAATCAGGGCTATGGTTGTAGACTATGTCATAAACCATGGCATGACGATGACAGCAGCAGCTACAATGTTTCAACCAAACCTCAGAAGATCTTCTGTGGCCTCCATTTTCAGAACTTTCTGCAATGAAAACCGGTAAGTCTTCAGAATCTACTCAAATTTTCAAACTGTTGCAGTGAATTATGTATACAGCATGGCAGTGTGTACCAAAGGGTGTGATGTGATTTTTTTTTGTAAATTTGTTCTTACTATGACTTTCTCCCTGCAGAATAGAGATTAGGCCAAATAGGGGAGGCAGAAGCAAAATTATGACTGACCAACTAGAGCACGCTGTGGTCAATATGGTTCGGGTCAGAAATGTTATTCGCCTTAGAGAAATCCAGCAGCACATCTTGGACAATGATGACTTATTCAGCAATGTGAATGCCATAAAGTTTGCCCACTATTGCACAGGTGCTGAAAAGACATCAGGTGCTTTAAAACAACGATATCACGTGCCTTTTCAAAGAAATACAGAAGCAACTGAGGTCTGAGTATGTTCAGGTATGATCAATTTGCCTGTTTTAGGGGGAGAAAAAAATCTCCAAACATTCTGTCATTGTAATCAGTAATTGATTTATATTTTAGAGGGTGATGGAGCTTGACACTGATGAAAACCATCACAAATTCTTGTTTTGGATGAGGCATGGTTTCAGGCCATCCACAGTTTCTCGCCCTACATTTACCTCCATACTCCCCTTTCCTTAACCCAATTGAAGGTGGAGGTCTATGATAGGCACCCTCACGAACAAGTCACTCTTCTCCAGGCCATGGATGATGCTTGCAATGACATCACAGCAGATCAGTGTCAGGCCTGGATTCGCCATGCCAGAAGATTCTTTCCCAGATGTTTGGCGAATGAAAACATCATTGTGATGTAGATGAGAACCTGTGGCCAAATCCACAAGACCGGGTTGGTGGAAACATAGATCCATAGTGCAGTGAAGAACACTTCCGTTTACAGTATACAGTATTGTTTTCTGTTCTTTTTGGTTTTTTAAGTAATCTACAAATCTTATGTTGTGATTTGATTTGATCAGTAAATTCCACATTGCAGGATTTCAATAATGCCACTGTGTCTGTACTATTCTCTCTAGTCTTCAATAAAATAATGAAACCTGAATCACATAATTTGTACACCTATATTTAATGATTGTACTAACAAATACACAATGAAGCTATGGGTATCTTGTGTATGGGTGATCTAAAGTAATGTTCCTATGATATTTCATAATAAATTTGATTTTTAGAAACAATGCTTCTGCAAAAGCAAGGCTTCTCTAAAGATATGAAAGCAATATGCAAAGTTTTGAACACTAGACAGCCTGTGTTAAAAATAATGACCATTCTGAGTTTTGTCTAGAATTTTGAAAAATGACATGAAGGTTCTGTTATTAGTGCAAAAGTGATTGTAAAAAACTGTAATGTCAAAATACAAAATGTTGTATTGCACTGTTATTTTAGTCAAATATGGCTTGCTATTCTTAGCAGGTTTGAGATACAACATTACAAGATACGTCATCCATTCGGACGGATGAGATTAGTCTGACCTCCCCACCCCCCCGGGAATAAAGCAGAAATCTGAACTTCCCATCACTGGGTATAATCCTGCTCCAGGTATTCCAGGCAGAGAGACAGATGCAGGTAGAAACACCTCAACATGGCTGATTAGTGGTGTGTGTGCGCGCGTGTGTGTGTGTACACGCCTCATCATCATCATCATCATCAGCCACGCCGACTGACTCCATTTGCCGTTGACAAGTGTGCCACTCTGAGCCCGTTGTCATGCCGCCTGATGAAAGCGGCGGCGCTGAGAGGCGTCTAGTGCGGCAGCGTCTCGTGATTAAATAAAAGAAGCTGTTGGGATAAATGCCCATAATTGGTCCTCCTGAGTTTTGTCAGGCCCGTTTCCTTTATTAAGTACAACCTGTCAGTTTATCACCATATTCATATTCACCCAGCAGCCCAGGGTTCCCAGCGGAGAGATGCATGGATCCAGCGTTCCGAGCGTCAGAAGAGAGGGATCGGCACACATGCTAATGGACTGGAATTCTGAAGATCCGCACGGAGTCCGATGGTCTACTGTGAAGGTCAGTCTCTTCATAGTCACGGTTTGATGGATTTGGTGGAAATTGTGATGTTTTCAGTTGGTGTCGGTTTCACCAAACAGCATCATGCTGAAAGTTTCATGAAGAGCGCAGCAGGCCGGGCGGAGACTCCTCAGCAAGGCTGTCCAGACAGATTCCTCTGAAGCATACATCTCACTCGACTCCCTCAAAGTCCACGCCTCTCAAAGGCGCCTGAGAAGACAGCCAGACATCCACAAACAATGAAAAAACTTTCTCTTCTTTTCTTCCCACTTCTACACATATTTCATTTTTAAAATGGTGATGATCTCAAAACTGAAAAAGTGTGCAATATAGGAGACTCGGAACTGTCTGTAGATGTGAGAGTGAATGTGTGAGTGAGTGAGTGTGAGTGAATGTGTGAGTTAGTGTTTGATTTAGTGAGTGAGTGAGTGTTTGAGTGAGTGTGTGTGAGAATGTGTGAGTGAGTGTGTGTGTGAGTGTTTGAGTGAGTGTTGATTTAGAGATAGTGAGTGTTTGAGTGTGTGTGTGTGAGTGTGTGAGTGAGTGTTTGATTTAGTGAGATAGTGAGTGTTTGAGTGTGTGTGTGTGTGTGTGTGAGCGAGTGTGTGAGAATGTGTGAATGAGTGAGTGAGTGTGTGTGTGAGCGAGTGTGTGAGAATGTGTGAATGAGTGAGTGAGTGTGTGTGTGTGAGCGAGTGTGTGAGAATGTGTGAATGAGTGAGTGAGTGTGTGTGTGTGAGCGAGTGTGTGAGAATGTGTGAATGAGTGAGTGAGTGTGTTTATTTTTAAGTTATGGTGTGCTGAACTGTAAGTAAATTTGAGGTACTATGGGGTTGTATTAGACTAGTGGGTAAAAAAATGCCCTATAAACCAGAAGAGCACAAAGACTCGAACCCCACTTACTACCATCATGTCCTTGAGCAGGACACAGGACACTGTCTCCAGGGGGGGACTGTCCCTGTCACTACTGACTACAAGTCGCTCTGGATAAGGGCGTCTGCTAAATGATGTAAATGACAATGTAGTTAATTCTTACTTTGTACCATTTAAATGAAGATTCTTATTGTTATTATTATGAATAGTATTATTATTATTCAAATAATGACATCTTTTCATTCATTGTCTGTAGTTGCAGTCCAGGGATAATTCTTGCCTGGGAGGCTCCTCCTGTTGGCTGTTTGTCGTCTCCTTATGTTCTTCTGTCTCGGTTTTATGTGGAATGGATCCGCTGGGTAACTTTCATCATCTTGCTGGTATTTTAACGTTGGCAAGAGGTGGTTTGTTGTTTGCCCTTCGGGCCATTAAACAGTGGAGCCTAACACGTCGGTGCAGAAATCTCCCGTGACCATTATATTTTCCGGTAAGCGGACTGTGTCTGTGTGTGTTGAGAAGATTGACGTGTGGAACAGTGCGGTACCGAGCCGGCATCCATCGTGCTTCACTTTCCTCGGTCACCCTCTCCAAGTCCAGAATTAAATCCCGGGGAAAGGCGCCTGTAGCTCAGGCGCGATGCCAGAATCGGTGGAGAACCACCGTGGAGAAGTTCTCCACTTCACCATCTTCACTCTGAACCACGACCTTCTGGGAGGCTGTGCTTGTTTTTGCACCGTGATGGTTATTAATATTCCCCGTGGCGTGGTGGCCACGCGTGACGTCTGGCTTGGCGCTATCTGCCACCCTCTACCTTCTCATTTCCTGTGGAGCGTGTGTGGGAGATGTGTGAAGGATATTTCGCCCCCGCAGCCTCGTTGGAGACGCGCGCGTGCCACTCCGACTCGTCACTTTTTATAGAAGTTCGGTGGCAAGCGGAGAGCGTCGCGTCTTTTTATTCATCCTGAAGGCAGCAGAAATGATATTTCGGAGGCCAGAGGGCACGCGGATTTTAAGACAATGTCGTCTTCTTCTGTGTGCTGCTGACTCCCGCTAATTGAAATGCCCCCCGCCTCTCCGTGGTGGCATCACCATGCAGCAGAGCGCCGTGCGGAGAAGCAGTACGTGTCAGGAAGGCATCGGGCCTGTGGAGTGTGAAGGGAATTCGCCGTGAATGAGCGGCTTCTGTAGCGTAAGTGTTTTCATTTCAGCCGAGAACTCTGAAGGTGCAGAGTGGTCACGTGAAGCTGGTGTGAGTTCATATGAGCCCTGTGAATGCGCCTCAAACCTGCGATTCTTACATGGTGGTAGTATCCTAGTGCGGGTAACACACTCGCCTATGAACCAGAAGACCCAGGTTCAAATCCCACTTACCACCATCGTGTCCCTGAGCAGGACACTTAACCCTGAGTGTCTCCAGGGGGGACTGTCGCTGTAACTACTGACTGTAAGTCGCTCTGGATAAGGACGTCTGGTAAATGCTGTAAATGTAAAATAAAAATTGAGGATTTCTCATTGGTCGTCACAAAGCTGCGTTTTGCATGATGCTGCATGATGATGATGGGAAATTTGGAGCAGTTTGTATGATTTTGTCTTTTCCTCCAAGTGCTGTGCAGTAAGGCCCGGCGGACGACATGAAGACGTACTCCCGGCATGTCCATCAGATCAGGAGTCATGATGAAATTTGAATAATTCCCTTCACTGATCCACCAGCAACCCTTGTAGGTGGGGTGTGGGTCTGGTGAACATCAGTGGTGTTACGTAAGATAAAGTGCTATGCAGATTAAACAAATTTTACTTGTCATTAGAAATTTGCTCTCATTTTATACAGATATTCCCTCTCTTTCTTGCCCTCAACAGCAGGTACTCGTCTTCTGTTTGTCCTCTTATCTCACACAAGAGTTTACTTGGCAGTAATTACGCCATTAATCAAGTTAATGGAAGAGCCTGGAAGCAAGTAACTTCTCATGTCCCACCTCTCTGCTGCAGGACCAACGGGATAACAGGAAGGGAATCAACCTGTTCTTCCCTTATGAATAAGTGACTTTGCATTTCCTTCCCCCCCCCCCGTCTGGTGAGTTGGTGGATGAATCCGAGACAGAAGAATGTCAGACAGGCGATTGGCTGGAACAACTGGGTTCAGAACGTGAGACGGGCCGGGGCAAGTCCGTTAGAAGAGTCGATAGAACACGGCAGGGTCAGTCAGATAAAGCCAGCAGCACAATGTTCAACGCCTGCTTCCGGGTGGCCGTCCCATGGGTGTGGCAGTACTCTGGACCGATTGATTCGATCCCGTGTCATTTGTCATTAACTCGTGAGTGTCCCTGTACGCTGGTGTATCCAGTAAATTCCTGTGTCGATAGGTTTACATCCTTTGTTCCCTGCCTCATATAAAACGAGGGCCGGGGTTTTTAGCTCAGGGGCCACACTGACGAACCGGACCAGCACCATATGCATGCATATCAGACATAAACATAAAAAGGCATGACAGTGTTCATATTTACACAATCAGTAACACAGGACGGATCTCCTACACTGCAAAACAACTGCACCCAAGTATTCCTCCTCACGCTGGAATTACAGGGAGTGCAGAATTATTAGGCAAATGAGTATTTTTGTCCACATCATCCTCTTCATGCATGTTGTCTTACTCCAAGCTGTATAGGCTCGAAAGCCTACTACCAATTAAGCATATTAGGTGATGTGCATCTCTGTATGAGAAGGGTGTGGTCTAATGACATCAACACCCTATATCAGGTGTGCATAATTATTAGGCAACTTCCTTTCCTTTGGCAAAATGGGTCAAAAGAAGGACTTGACAGGCTCAGAAAAGTCAAAAATAGTGAGATATCTTGCAGAGGGATGCAGCACTCTTAAAATTGCAAAGCTTCTGAAGCGTGATCATTGAACAATCAAGCGTTTCATTCAAAATAGTCAACAGGGTCATAAAAAGCGTGTGGAAAAACCAAGGCGCCAAATAACTGCCCATGAACTGAGAAAAGTCAAGCGTGCAGCTGCCAAGATGCCACTTGCCACCAGTTTGGCCATATTTCAGAGCTGCAACATCACTGGAGTGCCCAAAAGCACAAGGTGTACAATACTCAGAGACATGGCCAAGGTAAGAAAGGCTGAACACAAGCTGAAACGTCAAGACCTGGGCCAAGAAATATCTCAAGACTGATTTTTGTAAGGTTTTATGGAGTGATGAAATGAGAGTGAGTCTTGATGGGCCAGATGGATGGGCCCGTGGCTGGATTGGTAAAGGGCAGAGAGCTCCAGTCCGACTCAGACGCCAGCAAGGTGGAGGTGGAGTACCTGGTTTGGGCTGGTATCATCAAAGATGAGCTTGTGGGGCCTTTCGGGTTGAGGATGGAGTCAAGCTCAACTCCCAGTCCTACTGCCAGTTTCTGGAAGACACCTTCTTCAAGCAGTGGTACAGGAAGAAGTCTGCATCCTTCAAGAAAACATGATTTCATGCAGGACAATGCTCCATCACACGCGACCAAGTACTCCACAGCGTGGCTGGCAAGAAAGGGTATAAAAGAATGAAAAACTAATGACATGGCCTCCTTGTTCACCTGATCTGAACCCCATTGAGAACCTGTGGTCCATCATCAAATGTGAGATTTACAAGGAGGGAAAACAGTACACCTCTCTGAACAGTGTCTGGGAGGCTGTGGTTGCTGCTGCACGCAATGGTTGATGGTGAACAGATCAAAACACTGACAGAATCCATGGATGGCAGGCTTTTGAGTGTCCTTGCAAAGAAAGGTGGCTATATTGGTTGCTGATTTGTTTTTGTTTTGATTTTGAATGTCAGAAATGTATATTTGTGAATGTGGAGATGTTATATTGGTTTCACTGGTAAAAATAAATAATTGAAATGGGTATATGTTTGTTTTTTGTTAAGTTGCCTAATAATTATGCACAGTAATAGTCACCTGCACACACAGATATCCCCCTAAAATAGCTATAAAATAAAAACAAACTAAAAACTACTTCCAAAAACATTCAGCTTTGATATTAATGAGTTTTTTGGGTTCATTGAGAACATGGTTGTTGTTCAATAATAAAATTATTCCTCAAAATACAACTTGCCTAATAATTCTGCACTCCCTGTAAATGTTTAATCGTTTGATCTGTTTCTTATATCTCACCTTAGAAAGGAATGAAAATGCATGTATGAAATGCAGCATATAGTATGAAATGCAACATAGTGAAACGTCGGCAAAAGGTTTTAAGGGCTAAAATGATGTTGGTTAATTGCTGGATTGTTAAGGGGAACCTCTGGGTGTGGCAGCTGGGTGCAGGAGATCCGTCTGACAGGACTGAGACCGTTAGAATACCAGAAAACTGCGTATTTACGCCGCCCTGGGTAAAAAGGCTGTTTTTTCCCTCTGTTCTGTTGCAAGCTATAAAAACCTGGAGAATTACTGGTCCTGACTGCTCGCCATACCTGACCGCGCAAGCCAGTATAAAAACGGGGTTCGGGGCGTAGAGCTTCAGCTCTCTCTGGGCCTAAAGCGCCACCTGGTGTAACGTCAGGCGTTGCAGGAAAACTAACGCAGGTAGAATTATGGGAAATTATCTGGGCAGTTCGGTACCAATCCACAAGACCAATGCGCCGGATGTGGCCTGCGGGCCATAGTTTGCCCACCCCTTGGTTTAACCCATCAATTTAGTGAGTGGTGGGCAGCCATGAATGGGCAGTGCCACCTCCGGTGACGAGTCCGCTTCCTTACCCGCTTGGCCACCATCAGCCTGTTGGACTGCGGGGGGAGGAGAGCATTGTGAGAGATGTCAATCATTCATTCAGGCTCCTCCCATTTTAAAAATCCATTTATTAAAGACTGTGTTCTGAATGTCCAGCATGGTATTTGTGATGTTCAGTGTTCACATGTCTGTGTTTATCTGGCAGGATGCTCTCAGATCTCCAGCTACACCAAACACCAGTAACCTTCATTCCTGAAGCCCCTTGCAGACAGAATTCCTGGAATTGCCTGTCCAGGCTGCTCTTCAGGCGAGATGAGTTTACCCTGCAGATCCGAGCAGCAGCAGCAGATGTCCACAGACCCTCAAGAAGGCGTGACACTGTCCCTGATAACTCACGACTGCACAGGGGACCTGTTTGGTGATGGTGCTCCTGGGTCCAGGCATTAACACACATCTTGGGTGATCTGATCACATCTCAACTGGTCACTTCTGATCAGATTTCATTTCCCTGCTCAACAGAGCATCATGGTCTTCAGCATGTTGAGGAGAACTCTGACTGTGACTAAAATGCCTGTAATCTGCCCTGATGTGCTGAGAAGTCTTTTTTGTCCTAATTATTAGATATATTGTGGCAGCAGAGTTTAGTTTGGTTCTGCTTTAGAATTTTGAATCTGCCTGTTTTCATAATTCTGCTCATTTAAAGATGACATCATGTATGTATTAGGTGAAAATGACATTTTTTATTTAAAATATTAAAAATGTGCGGCTTCCTGCATAAATAATGACTTTACTTTGACCACAACAGCAACTGCCTGTGATGAAGGAAACTTCCTCGTCTTCACTCGACACGTTCCATCTTTAGTAAACGCTGATGTTGGAGATGGTGGAGATGGTGGAAGTTAATGGTCTGACGGATTTTAAAATGATGCAAAATGTCACCGAGCCACACTGCAAGCCTCATCTGATTTATAGGTTAGTAACATTTGGGACGTCTCTGAGGAGCTCAGCAGCAGAGCCGGAGGGGCTTTCTTAGGGCTGCACAGATTACAGGCTAAATGTCACTTGTTCACTCATGTCATCGTGGTTTGTAACATGAATCCGATTCTACAGATTTTATTAGAAACATTTTTTGTCTGATTTTGCTGAGGTTACCTTTGAGTTGTAGAAGAAGAACCAATTTACCACCCAGACCTTTTTGTTGGTGTCTAATCATATCTGACACCCAGAAAATTAACTTTAATGATGTTTTTATGAACAAAGTTTAAAAGGGAGGAGCCTGTATGCATGATTGACAGCTCTCACACCCCTACTTCCTCGTTCTGTTTGATTTAAAACCCCTCCTGTCAATACCTGACACGGCCAGGTGTAGCGGCAGCGTCCATCTCCTCCCTTTTCTCCTCCGTTTCCCCTCCTTATCATGATTGAATTAAGGTTTGGACGGGATCTCATCTCCACCTTTAAGAAATCTCTTGAAGACTCATGTATTTTGAGAGCACCTCCTGTCCGTAAACCAGTTCCTTCAAGCTCACGTGCTTCCACTCGAGCAGAGTTTGTCATCCATCATCATTAAGATGAATTGTTGGTCGTCATCTGCGGGTCGCTTGGATAAAAGCATCTGCAAAATGACAAAATGTTAAGTAAATGTCATTCTCATTTCCATTTGGTTCTGCCTGTTCTTTTGAGCTCTCTTATCTTGTACTTTTTGCACAAATAAGTGTCCAGATTATCTGTGCACTCGCAGGTACAAGGTCCCAGGATTTGTTCGTCCTTCTTACTGGGTGCTCCAGCTGGAGAGCTCTTGTTTTGTACTAGTAAAGCTCCATCCGGGGCTGAAAAGGTCTCCAAGTGCTTTACTGCAGCACCACTACAAGGATAAACTTCATTATCTCCAGAGTGCAACTTCATTCTACTACAGCTTAGAGTAACCATAGAAACCAGTGCTGAATGCAGCTGTAGGGATGGAAAAGAAGAATAAAGTCCAGTGCAAGGGCATCCGGCTATTTTTCTGTCACAAAATTGTTTAAAATAATGAAAGGGTTTTGCGTTGGACCAATGGGCTTGTTCAATAACAGAATAGTGATCTTCTGCAATCACTGCACGAACGTACCTCCAGACACGAGACAACACAGATATTAAAGACTCCCAGCTTGGCTCATTTTTAAGGGGAACCCATTGCTGATGGAGATTTGTGGCCAGGGCGGGTGGAGTCTTTATGAGGGAAGGGGTTGAAGCTTGGGGGATATATGATTGATATTCCCATTTTCCCGGTGACAAGGTGAGTGCAGAGCTGCTGTAATGAATTGTGACACTTTAATTAGCTTGTCCAAGATAAACAATATCAGCGCAGCCTTGTTTTCCGAGTCAACACTCAACCCATTACCAGCTGAGCAGGTTCAACCACGAAGCCGAGCACGGGTCCCAGCCAGCTTCTTCTTCATTCGTGCATGTATGTGCTGCGGACGCACACTTCCTCTCGACGTTGATGATCCTGCATTTTGACACAAAGGCTAATGGCGTGTCGAGGATATTACAGGTTCTGAATCATCAGTCCCTCCATCCATTCATCCATCCTTCAGGAAGTCTTCTCCCATTAACACCATGCTGGGATGCTGGGAAGATGTTTCAGAACCATTTTGACTAGAGACTCACCATGGAGCAGGGGTGGGCAAACTCCGGCCCGCTGGTCTAGAAGTGGCGGAATAAAGTCGGAATTGTGCGGCTCTCATTTGAACTCACCCTGTAGGTGGCGCATTAGGCGCAGATGGAGATCTTCGCCTGAACCCAACGGGTTTTTACACTGACTTGCATGGTAAATTGGCGATGCATTTCAACTAGAGAGAAAGATGCATAAATGGTGAGAAGGTGCGGAGTTGATTACAGGGAGTGCAGAATTATTAGGCAAGTTGTATTTTTGAGGAATAATTTTATTATTTAACAACAACCATGTTTCTCAATGAACCCAAAAAACTAATTATTATCAAAGCTGAATGTTTTTGGAAGTAGTTTTTAGTTTGTTTTTATTTTTTTGCTATTTTAGGGGGATATCTGTGTGTGCAGGTGACTATTACTGTGCATAATTATTAGGCAAACTTAACACAAAAACAAACATATACCCATTTCAATTATTTATTTTTTACAGTGAAACCAATATAACATCTCCACATTCACAAATATACATTTCTGACATTCATAAACAAAACAAAAACAAATCAGCGACCTATATAGCCCACCTTTCTTTGCAAGGACACTCAAAAGCCTGCCATCCATGGATTCTGTCAGTGTTTTGATCTGTTCACCATCAACATTGCGTGCAGCAGCAACCACAGCCTCCCAGACACTGTTCAGAGAGGTGTACTGTTTTCCCTCCTTGTAAATCTCACATTTGATGATGGACCACAGGTTCTCAATGGGGTTCAGATCAGGTGAACAAGGAGGCCATGTCATTCGTTTTCTTCTTTTTATACCCTTTCTTGCCAGCCACGCTGTGGAGTACTTGGACGCGTGTGATGGAGCATTGTCCTGCATGAAAATCATGTTTTTCTTGAAGGATGCAGACTTCCTGTACCACTGCTTGAAGAAGGTGTCTTCCAGAAACTGGCAGTAGGACTGGGGAGTTGAGCTTGACTCCATCCTCAACCCGAAAAGGCCCCACAAGCTCATCTTTGATGATACCAGCCCAAACCAGTACTCCACCTCCACCTTGCTGGCGTCTGAGTCGGACTGGAGCTCTCTGACCTTTACCAATCCAGCCACGGGCCCATCAAGACTCACTCTCATTTCATCAGTCCATAAAACCTTAGAAAAATCAGTCTTGAGATATTTCTTGGCCCAGTCTTGATGTTTTCAGCTTGTGTGTCTTGTTCAGTGGTGGTTGTCTTTCAGCCTTTCTTACCTTGGCCATGTCTCTGAGTATTGCACACCTTGTGCTTTTGGGCACTCCAGTGATGTTGCAGCTCTGAAATATGGCCAAACTGGTGGCAAGTGGCATCTTGGCAGCTGCACGCTTGACTTTTCTCAGTTCATGGGCAGTTATTTTGCGCCTTGGTTTTTCCACACGCTTCTTGCGACCCTGTTGACTAGTTTGGATGAAACGCTTGATTGTTCGATGATCACGCTTCAGAAGCTTTGCAATTTTAAGAGTGCTGCATCCCTCTGCAAGATATCTCACTATTTTTGACTTTTCTGAGCCTGTCAAGTCCTTCTTTTGACCCATTTTGCCAAAGGAAAGGAAGTTGCCTAATAATTATGCACACCTGATATAGGGTGTTGATGTCATTAGACCACACCCCTTCTCATTACAGAGATGCACATCACCTAATATGCTTAATTGGTAGTAGGCTTTCGAGCCTATACAGCTTGGAGTAAGACAACATGCATGAAGAGGATGATGTGGACAAAATACTCATTTGCCTAATAATTCTGCACTTCCTGTATGTTACCACCAGGGTGGTAGTAGCCTAGTGGGTAACACACTTGCCTATGAACCAGAAGACCCAGGTTCAAACCCCACTTACTACCATCGTGTCCCTGAGCAAGACACTTAACCCTGAGTGTGTCCAGGGGGGGACTGTCCTTGTACCCCACTGACTGTAAATCTCTATGGATAAGGGTAAATGCTCTGGTAAATGCTGTAATGTAAATGTTTGAGTTGCATTCTTGACAAAGTAAAAGAGCTGCATGACGCGTTCGTTCTGGCTGGAATGAGAGATTTTTATTTTTACACGCTGGTAGCCGAAGTCGCAGAACGCGCTGTTCTTACTCTCTTGGAGTAACCAAACTGTGTTTAACCCCCACATAACACACATCTCAACAAGCAACATTAAACTGTTTACACCCAACTCGCTCGGTTCTATTTCCTTCTCAGTCTTGCAAGCCTCTCTCTGAAGTGAAGGCCGATCAGCAACGCAGTTCCCGCTGAAAAGTTAAAAGTTTGCCGACCCCTGCGAATACGATTTCACGACCATCCATCTGGTCTTCTCAGGAGGTCAAGGAACCGGGACTCACTTTGGTTTTGGTCTCTTATGCAACTTCGTGGTCTACAAACCTCATGAACGCCATGTATAAGAAGTGATGGCGGTCAGAAAGTGTGTGTGTGTGTGTGTGTTTTACAGAGGGAATGTGTGTATGTGTGTGTGTTTTTTCATTGAGAATGTGTGTGTGTGTTTCACAGTGAGAATGTGGGTATTTGTGTGTGTTTCACAGTGAGAATGTATGTATTTGTGTGTGTGTTTCAGACTAAGACTGTATATGTGTGTGTGTGTGTCTGAGTGAGAATGTGTGTGTGTTTCAGACTAAGACTGTATATGTGTGTGTGTGTTTTTTCAGTGAGAATGTGTGTGTGTTTCAGACTAAGACTGTATATGTGTGTGTGTGTTTTTCAGTGAGAATGTGTGTGTGTTTCAGACTAAGACTGTATATGTGTGTGTGTGTGTGTTTTTTCAGTGAGAATGTGTGTGTGTTTCAGACTAAGACTGTATATGTGTGTGTGTGTGTGTGTTTTTTTCAGTGAGAATGTATGTGTGTTTCAGACTAAGACTGTATATGTGTGTGTGTTTTTTCAGTGAGAATGTGTGTGTGTTTCAGACTAAGACTGTATATGTGTGTGTGTGTGTTTTTTCAGTGAGAATGTGTGTGTGTTTCAGACTAAGACTGTATATGTGTGTGTGTGTGTGTTTTTTCAGTGAGAATGTGTGTGTGTTTCAGACTAAGACTGTATATGTGTGTGTGTGTGTGTGTTTTTTCAGTGAGAATGTGTGTGTGTTTCAGACTAAGACTGTATATGTGTGTGTGTGTGTGTGTGTCTCCACGATTCTCCATGTTCTTTTATTCCGGACCTTCTGTTTAATCCACTGAACGCTGCACCGTCTCCTCCTGCTGTGTGTTGCTGCTCCTGCCTGTGTGAGTCGGCTGTGACACCGGGGTCACCGTCGTCGTGGATATCGATGTCCTCGGGCTGGCCGGGCCGCTGAATGAGTAAAGCGTGTCCCCGGGGAGCTCATTACAACCCTGAGCAGCAGCGGCGTGTCACAGCGCCTCCAGCAGACGCGTCCCTGCGCTGCATGGTGATAAGGGCCCGTTGGGCGGCGGCGGCGCTGACAGCTTCTCACAGACCCTCCGTTATTCCACATTACACAGTCCGAGTTGGAAAATGAGGTTCAGGGGGGTCGCGATAAGCAGTCATTAATTTATGTGCTTTTGAATTTTAAAAATGCTTCTAGATGCGTTCGTGGCATACATATCTGGCAACCAGAGAAGTGAGGAGGGGGTTTGTTCAGCCAGCCTGACATTAAAGGCTGGAGAGATTTTCTGGACGATCCGGAAGGTGGAGCAGGGCTGCAGCTTCACGCCTGGGGATGAGTGGAGGTCGTCTGGGGAGCTGCGGTCTGGGTGGGGAGGCCTGGAGATGGAGGGTGGGTGGTCCTCTCAGCTGAGATCAGGTAATGTGGTCCAACTCATCCTGCCAGCACACTGTCACACGCACGTTCCATTCACATTTACAGCATTCATCAGTCAGTGGTGACAGGGACAGTCCCCCCTGGAGACACTCGGGGTCGTAAGTGGGGTTTTCCATCATGACCCGCCCACACACCTTCTCACCTTCTCTCCGCTGTCATGCTGCTGTGGTCACTGAATAATTTTATTTTGTCACAGTGCTTTTAAAAAAATGTGATTTTGGAATGAATGGTTCAGCCTGATCCCAGCACCACTCCTCTAATCCATCCCTGCTTTAGGAGTATGATGTTCTGCATCATATCAGCCCCTAGATCCCTGCTGGAGATTCATGGGCCGTGAAAAGCAGCTGTAGGTGTGGATTTTATATGAAATGCTCGCTTTTATGGGATCACAAACATTGACTTTAAATCACTTTTTTTTCATCTGCCAGAATCAAAACGGGTCTGATATGTTTCAGATTTCATGTGTTTTCCTGGTGTATTCTTCTCAGGCTTCCCAAAGGGCCCGTGTGCACCTGCCTCCACCCTTTTTAAAGTCCCTTTATTATTTAAATTACGACATGACAGCCAGAGATGAACATCAACAGCAGACTAGTGAGACAGATCCTTCAAAAATCTGGAATTGATCGATGGAAGTGTCAGATCCACCTACTGGCCTGACATACACATGACATTTGATGGCATTTTTACTCAATGTTTTTCGGAATATTGCTACGTTATTTTCTCCACGTTGTCACGATCCTGTCTAGGGGGAAGGAACGTGAACAACATGAACTAGGTGGACGGTGACAAGGAGGAACATACTGGCCAGAGGGAGAACCGAAACCAACGCTAGAGACGAAGAACAAGAACAAGTCCAACCAACACCACTCCAAAGTCCTCCACGAGCACTAGGCCACCATCTTCCTGTCTCAGGCCTCCTCATATACTGGGGCAGGAGGCCGGGGGTGTGGCCAGCAACCAGAAGCACCGCCCCTTCAGGCCTGAAAGGAGGACACACCTCCCCACGAACACGCTCCCTGGCACTAAGCACCCAGGAACATAACAACGTGTAAAACGTTCTACCTGGGGAAAGTTCTACCTCACCTTAATCCAGACCGTGCAAGGCACAGAAAAAATACACACAGCGGGCGGGGCAGGTACAGCCAACATTTACATAGGAACATTCAGTGTTAGTCGGGAAAATGATCATCCAGGCGCAGTTGTTACGGATTGGCCTGCACGTGCACGTGTTGGTGTTTCCGGCAGCTGGTTGGTCCAAGTCAGACAGGAAGTGCTGGATGATCGTCAAATGAAACGGAGTCGTATTCTATCCGGGGTTCGTCCAGACGTGTTGACCCGAGACTTTCATTTAAATCCAGCAGGAACACGGTTACTACCACAGGGTTTACGTTCTATTTATTACTTTTTCCCGATTCCTTTTATTAAACTTGTGTTTTCGCCGTTCCTACCACGACAATGTCAATAGGAGCGCAATGTTGTCACCATTAAATCAAACCCTCGAATATCAGTTGATTCGACTGGCTGTACATTTTTGAGAAGATTTGATTGGCTACCTTTTGTAAAAACACATTCATGTATCGAGACGTTCACAAATATATACGGTGGTTTGTAAATGCAGGTTTACGGTTCGTGAACGAATGTAGCCGCACCCACATTTCAATGAGAAATGCATCTGTGAACGGTGTTACTTTTATTTGTAAGTGATAATTGATATTTGTGAATCTCTTTACATTTGTTGCTGGAGTATATTTGTGAACGGTGTGATATTTATTGTAATATTTCGTGAATTTTGAATCTAAACCATCTCCACATACCGCTGGTGTTTTATCTGTTTTTATCTGATTCTGTTTATCAGGTCCAGGTGCAACTGGCCGTTGGTCCTCCTACTCTTGTGTCTGGCTCCTCCTCATTGGTGAATGATGTTATTTAAGTTTTTTTCCTCTCAATTTTATCATCTCTTTTTTTTCATACATTCAACGAATCGCTTTATGAAGGACAGAGTTGATGAGACTTGATAAGAAGATGACAACAGTGCAGGTTACATCAGGTGATGAGCTGTAAAAGTCATCTGCTTCAGAGCCTGAAGTTCATTTCCAAAGGGACGTGAAGACGACAAATTTACAGTCAGCAGATTCGAGATGCTGCCGTTCCTGTAGAACCTGTAAAAAAAAAAAAAAAATGTTCCTGCAGCAGCAGCAGCCGGAATGAAAGTTGCTGCCAGATCTGAGATTGAGGAGAAAGTCCCAGTGTGATCCCACCATCCACGCGACTGTGAAGACCCACTGGGACCCAGAGTATCTCACCAGCGTTATGCAGGAGATGTTTAAAAATGCGGTGATTGTGTTTGGTTTCTATGCTGTTTCTTTGTTGCTTGTACAGCAGAATGACACCAGAGTCGGCTCTAGTAAATACTTTTGTAAGCAAGGAAAGTCTGATTCTGTCTGAAGGAGTGTGCGTGGGCGTGTGTGTGTGTGTCTGAGCAGGAAACGGAGGGTGGTGGGCTGGAATTGGTCATGAGATGGTGGGCAGGGTGGAAATTAGAGCGCTCCATCTCTGTCTGCTGAACAAAACACGACCATGGAGCACAAAGAGCTGAAACGTGGCTGGAGGACGGCCGATGGCTCGTGTGTGTCAGTGTCTCTGCTCGCATCCTGGTTCTGGGGCGACCTCTTAATGTAGATATAACACAACACGCACATGGACACGTACAAACACACTCACACACACACGTTCTGTTTTGTTGGACTGATTCTGGGTTAGACCGGAATATCGTGTGATGGGATTTAATGCTCTGCTGTCATGTCCGGTTGGATTTTATTTCAAGTTTAATGTCTGTGTTTCTGAATTTGTGGGGAATTCAGACAGAAAAAGATGAGAAGAGTCTTGAGTGAATGAATGAGGAATTTTATCATTCACCATGTTTGTAATTCTGCCCTCTAGTGGCGGGTAGAAGGCTTGAAATGACTCATTCCAGGTCATTTGTGCACCAAGACATTGGTAAAAATTCAGCATGGATTTCATCACACATATCTGCACAGATAAAAGTAAAATGAGAGTGGAGCAAAACACAGTGAACAAAACACGTTTCATTACTCAGCAGAACTACAGCAGAGTGAAAGGTTGAAAAAGTGAGATTATGGAATCATGTTTTTTCCCTTCACTTTGTGTTTCAGTGATTTAATGATCAAAAAAGCTGATGAATCGGCCAAAGCCTCTCTTTGTGGCCACGCTTCACACCCGTCCACCTTATTAGTGCCCCGGTGATCCCAAACTAAGTTAAGTGACGTCCAGGCCGAGGTGAACAATTGATTTGATTTGGTATACGAACGTTGTTTGGTCTGCATCAGAACTTTCTGGATGCTGTAAATCATGAGTGGGAAGTGGGTGGAGCAGGTGGAGAAAATTCTCAATCCGACACTCTCTATTCTCACTCACTCTCATCACTCACTCTCTATTCTCACTCCCTCTCATCACTCACTCTCTATTCCCACTCACTAATTCACTCACTGTGTAATCACACTCACTCTCTGTTTTCACTCACTAATTCACTCACGGTGTAATCACACTCACTCTTTATTTTCACTCTCTGATACACTCACGGTGTAATCACACTCACTCTCTATTCTCACTCTCTAATTCACTCACTGTGTAATCACACTCACTCTCTGTTCTCACTCACTAATTCACTCACGGTGTAATCACACTCACTCTTTATTTTCACTCTCTGATACACTCACTGTGTAATCACACTCACTCTCTATTCTCATCTCTAATTCACTCACTGTGTAATCACACTCACTCTCTGTTCTCACTCACTAATTCACTCACTGTGTAATCACACTCACCTCTTTATTTCACTCTCTGATACACTCACTGTGTAATCACACTCACTCTCAGTTCTCACTCACTAATTCACTCACGGTGTAATCACACTCACTCTTTATTTTCACTCTCTGATACACTCACTGTGTAATCAACACTCACTCTCTATTCTCACTCTCTAATTCACTCACTGTGTAATCACACTCACTCTCTGTTCTCACTCACTAATTCACTCACTGTGTAATCACACTCACTCTCTATTCTCACTCTCTAATTCACTCACTGTGTAATCACACTCACTCTCTTCTCCCTCTCTAATTCACTCACTGTGTAATCACACTCACTCTCTGTTTTCACTCACTAATTCACTCACGGTGTAATCAACCTCACTCTTTATTTTTACTCTCTAATACTCTCACTGTGTAATCACACTCACTCTCTGTTCTCACTCACTAATTCACTCACTGTGTAATCACACTCACTCTTTATTTTCACTCTCTGATACACTCACTGTGTAATCACACTCACTCTCTATTCTCACTCTCTAATTCACTCACTGTGTAATCACACTCACTCTCTTCTCACTCTCTAATTCACTCACTGTGTAATCACACTCAGTCTTTATTCTCACTCACTAATTCACTCACTGTGTAATCACACTCACTCTCTATTCTCACTCTCTGTTCTCACTCACTGTGTAATCACACCCACTCTTTATTCTCACTATCTAATTCACTCACTGTGTAATCACACTCACTCTCTGTTCTCACTCACTGTGTACTCACACTCACTCTTTATTCTCACTCTCTAATTCACTCACTGTGTAATCACACTCACTCTATATTCTCACTCTAATTCACTCACTGTGTAATCACACTCACTCTCTGTTCTCACTCATTCTCTCACACAGTCTTACTTACTGTATTCCCAACAAACTTTCTTTACTGACATAAAGGGTTAAACTAATTACACTTTCATTATGACAGTGCTGTTAAATTAAAACATGACAGACACTTTTAACCCACATAATGTCCTTCAGTTGTACCCTACATCCCTCCTACAAAACCCATCATTTCATTACTAAAAAGCTGCTCGTAAGCAGATCAGGGTTTTATCCAATCAAAATGTTACATGGCCTGAAGACATCGGAAAAGCTAATGAGCAGAAAACGAGGGACACAACAACAGCAGCACACCTCCCTTTTCCTCACCTTCCTCCTTAGGACTGCAGCAACTGCAGAATGTCGTTCGAACATCATGAGAACATCACAAGAGCAAATTCACAGTGCTGTCATAGAACATCATGAGAACATCATGAGTCCATATACACAGCGCTGTCATAGAACATCATGAGAACATCATGAGAACAAATTCACAGCACTGTCATAGACATCATGAGAACATCACCAATCCATATTCACAACTCTTCATAGAACATCGTGAGAACATCATGAGTCCATATTCACAACTCTGTCATAGAACATCATGAGAACATCATGAGTCCATATTCACAGCGCTGTCATAGAACATCATGAGAACATCATGAGAACAAATTCACAGCACTGTCATAGAACATCATGAGAACATCACAATCCATATTCACAACTCTTCATAGAACATCGTGAGAACATCATGAGTCCATATTCACAACTCTGTCATAGAACATCATGAGAACAATCATGAGTCCATATTCACAGCGCTGTCATAGAACATCATGAGAAACATCACGAGTCCATATTCACAGCGCTGACATAGAACATCATGAGAACATTGTGGTGAGCTGGAGGTAAAGAGCCTTCCAAGGCGCCACCTTCACACCTGACACTCGCCTGTAGGAGGACACGCCCACCAGATACCCACATTAAACCCACAGGAGCCCCGCCCACATCCATCATGAGTACGGTTCCACTGAGACGCCATTAAAATAGAAATTCTGCTTTCAACGTTAAATGCAGTGGTGCGCTTCAGTCATGGGAATGTTTTTAGCACAGACTGGTTTAAAGGATGCTGGTTATATTTCATAAACACTTCCAAGCATTTGGCTTATTAGTATTAATAAGAGATACTTCAGAGGGCTTCTATTCCAGCATTGGACAGTTTTGTATTATTATGATTGAAATGAAAGTCTCTGGGAGCAGGGAAATATGCTTGCTGCATAGAAAATGAAGTTTTTTTGCTTACACGGTTTATATAATCTCTGTCCCTGTAAACAGAAGGTTTGAGGAAAACTTTTGACAGTCATTAGTCTTGCGAAATCGGAACCACCAGTTTATCTCGGCAGGCTTTTTGATGTTAAAAATCTGGATTCCTGTGAACCTGTTTACTTAGTACTGATGCTGCATTTATTACTGAACCCCCAACCCTGCACACAACCCTCGGTGAGAATGACACCATCAGAAGGTCACTGTCACCTTGAGCTTCAACTCTCCAAACAGAAGTTTTCCTTGTTTCTCTTTCTATTTATTTTACTTACAAAATGCAACAGATGCATGGACACAAAATAAGATAAAATAATGCTAAAAACCGAATCCAGTTGTGATCATTCCGTATGTTTAAGTTGGTACAAAAACTGAAAGTCAGCCACAGTCCTTAGTGGCAAAGCTCAGGGGACATTTAGCGTCTTCTGAATAAAATCATCTCAGCAACGATCTGATCAGAGCCGAATCAGACACTCTGGACTCCATTTCAGACCATTTATAACAAAGCGCAATCAAATTAGAACCTTCTGGTTTTAATTGCTTGTAATTTGTCTAATGAACTCCGCACCTCTTTACGCTGTGGCAGATTTATTCTCCAACTGACATGTAAACATGGGGTAAAGACAAGGTCATTTTTTTTTACAATCCATCATATGAATATATATTTATTTTATATTTATATAAGGCAGCGTGTGTGTGTGTGTGTGTATATGTGTGTGTGTGCTTCATTTTGACCTTTTGACCCTGCTGCTCAGCTCCACAGCCAGCGGTGTTGTAAGCTTGCTGTGCCGTGTTATTTCCGCCTCACGTGGAATCATTTTCATTCATCTACAGTCAGCGAGGAACTACGTGACCCTGACATGATCTCTCTATATGAGGATGTGTTTTTTGCTAAATGCATTTTGATTCGTGAACCGAAGGTGGCATCATGCTGAAGGTCATGAGAGGAACATACCTGTTCATTTCTGTTCATCTTTTGTATTTTTTTTGTATTTCTAGCTTTGTATGTTGCACCAGGTACTAAGCATCGTGTACTATATGTACATGGCTGGATACTTCTTACTAAATCCAGTGGTATTTTGTTCCCGCAGAACATCCCCACCAGAAACACAGTCCTCAGGTCAAATATTGAGTAGATCTTATTTATATTAAATAAAAATATACTTTTTGACAGATTCATGTAACAAATATGAGGAAAAGTATTTCAACGATATAAAGCCTTAGGTATGGTAAAAAGTGGAGAGTAATAGCCACTGCTGCCAACAACAAGCTGGGGAGGAATGATATGAACTGATGACGTTTCTAGCTGTTGCTGTCTCTGTTATAGTGCGACAGAAAACAGACAATTATAATAATAATCATAAATAAATCAATAAATAAATGGGTACACAGAGCACTGGCATGATCTCAGATTTCCGGGAAACTCTTAATAGCCTCTGAATAAATAAATGATAGAAAAGTGAATCACCAGCGCACACAGGGCAGAATTGTTCACCTTCCACTCGGGACATCTTTCGAATATAAACACTGATCATCTTTTTATTTAAATACTGAATGCCAGGGGGTGGGGGGGCAGTCATTAATATGTTAAAGGGGGTAAAAACCTGCACAGCTGTCATATTTACACCGGATGATGGTGTGAGAGGTGCACATCGAAGGGTGAAAGCAGCAGGAACAGAGATACAGAGAACACAGAGCAGTGCTTCATACTAGTCTCACGAAGAATAAAAAAAGCAGTATCCCAAGGGTTAAGTCTAGAGGAAACACACAGCACATGTATATACACATGAACACAATGTCCGGTCACTACCAGCCACTTCTTACGTGTTAAACACAAAAGCAAGACACGAAGGGGGAAAAGAAGGGGTCCAAACGCAGCCTTTCCGCCCTATTTACAACATCGCCGTCTTCTGCGAAGTTCCTCCTGTCGCTATAAAATACTTTTCACATTTTCTCACATTGTCCCTCACATGCCCGTTCAGTGGCGGCTCAGTAGTGTGTGTAGTGACAGTAGTGTGTGCAAAATCATCAGTGCTCATGACTGGAGAAGAAGAAATAGTTCCATTTACAGGTACCAAATTGAAATTTCCAAACCAAATTGCTGTAGTTCACCAGCAATTTCATATCTCGGCCCGTCCTTTATGAGCTGCTAAGTGCTCTCGGCCCTGCTGTAAACTTCACACTGCGCTTGATGCATGTTATTTTGGAAGCCAGTAGAATCAAAAGCAAAGTCATTACTTCAAATTCAAATCTTCATTTATGCTGTGTGTGAGATGATACAGAAATGAAATTCACAGACACTAGCACACACCAACTGGCCAGAATCTGCTCTCTGTCGATCTGGGAAAGATATATCAATGTGAGGTTATTTTTCCTGGAGTTAAATAAATACTGTATTTCACTCTGAGATCAAGTCTTTCAACAAAGACGTGGTCTTCCATTAGTAATAAAAAGACACGTTCAATAAAAGAAAGAAGAATCTTCCTTTTCTTGTTTCATGCACTACATGTAAATTTCCATCATCTGTCATGTGCCTACGACTCTCTGCCTAAAAATGTCCACCTTGAGTCTACTGCAGCCGTGGACGTCACTGCTGGGAATCTGTAAATCTGGTTCATTAAAAAGTGCATTTATCTTCACATTTCACAAATCCCACGTGAACAGGGTCCTCTCTGTCCCCGTAAGCCCATCCGGCTGGTCTTACTCCTGGACGGACAAAGTGCTCAAAGCAAACACATGAACGCCAGGCAACGACTGAAGGCTTGGAGGACAACACTGAAAACGAGCGTATCTGCTCCAGTGCAGCTGGACTCTACAAAGCATGAGATGCTCAAACAGAACCAATATGGTACGTAGCAGCAGTAGGTAGTGCCACAAAGATCTACAAGGTATACTGTTGTTCATCTACAAAGATAATTAAAACTCAACCTGAACACAGCCATGCAAAAAAAGCAACCATGAGAGATCTTTTAACCCCTGAAGGAGCCCAACCCACGTTCTCAATCTTTCCCACTTAGTTGGCACAGTTTTCTGAACCTTGGGTCCTAAGCCCTTCCGAGACGTTTTGCCTTCAGGTGCTTCCTCTACCTGAGAGCTGTGTGAGATCTGCAATCAACTCTGATGCATAGAGGGCCTTCAACAGGCTCCTGAACTCCAACCAACAGTCCTGTGCAGAAAAGCCACCTGTGTAGGCATGTGGCCTTGTCTAACTCACTCTTATTCTACAGACGCAACCCCTTGGACTTCTGACACACGCTTTTGGACTTCAAAATCACTACATGGGCGTGGTAGAAAAAGTAACAGTCGTGAAAATGAATAGTAAATAAATAGTAAACAGAGTTAGTGTTGAGGTTGCTGGGGCTGCTGGGTTCCATTAGAGTCCATCATCAGAAAGTACGGCTCCGTGATGTAGAAGCCTCCTGAACGTTTCACCTTAGATGGGTCCGCGCACCATGCACTCTGCAAGATAACTGTCATTCAATATGGTGGCTCATCACACCTCCATATTGCTTTTAAACCTCTTGTTCCTTTCTCGAATCTACCTCTTAGGTGGAGGCATGATGACTTCAGAGTTAAAAAAAAAAAAAAGGCGGAAAGGTACATGCCACTCAAGGAAGCTCATTGTGTCATTTGGAAAAGGTCGCCATGATAACTCTTGTATGAGGAGGTGGGCAGAAAGACTGGACTTGACTGGCGGATTTAATTATTTTTCCCCTACCAAGGTCGAGAGGGTTTCTTCCCAGGGAGCTCCTGCTTGCAGGTACATGAGCTAAAAGATTGGAGACTTGGATGTCTCTTGAGGTGGCGGTTTCAGTACGGAGGGACACTGAGAACCAGGTAGGAGTTGGTGCTGTAGAGGAAACCAGGCTCTGGGGGGGGGGCAGGTTTTAGACGTTACAACCACAGTGTTCCGCTGGCGGTATGGAGGCGGAGGCAGCACTGTACCCCGGCATTAAGGGAGAATTCTGGACAGGTACTCGGGTTTTCAGCCACCGAGCTGGCCGGGACGCGTCCATTCTGTTGTAGAAGAACTTTGTGTTGCCCCTTGCGACGAGTCGGGGTTCTGCTGAGTAGGCTGGGGCGGAAGGACTGTTGCTGCAGTATTCTGGATTGTCACAAGGTCACCTTGTGTTTCTTGCAGGCATAATGGTCCCGGTGTGGCTCGTTGCAGAATGCTGCTGGGATGCCTGGGGTGGACCGTGATTCTCGGGACACTGCTCTGGCCTGCAGGAGCAGACGCCACAATGGAAGTGCGCACTGGTCGGGTGGCAAGATTGGACCCTGGGTGGACAAGCAGGGAGGGGACCATGACGACCTGGGCTGGAAGCGAAGGGTGTGCAGCTGGCTCGGCAAAACCGGCTGAAACTGGAGGATGAGCGAAGTGAACATGGCTGACTGGGGCTTGGTGAGGGGCGTGCTAGTTTGGGGGGTGCTCAGGGATATCGGGGTGGTTTGTGGCGAGCGGCGCAGAGAGCCCATTTCTCTCAGGAGTTCAGGGTTCACGTCCCCAATGTTGTGGAAAGTGTTGAGGTAGAGCGGCTCGTTTATGTACTCGTCCTCCCGTTTTGGTTGTCCATTGGGGGTGCTGTGGTAACCTGGGTTGTCCAGGGCATGGATCTCCCCGTTCTTGCGGCGGGTGACAAATGGGTTCTCTTCGACAGGGTTCAAATAGTCTGTGGGAAAAAGGAGACAAAGACAGACAGAATAGTGAGAATCACGGAGCCCCAACGTTGTTGGTGTATCTCTGCCCCCAATCCTGACACTGAGAAATTTCTCAGTTAGGGCTGTTTTACAGGGAATGAGTGAAATCTGCCCGTTTCATACCTGAGGCAGTTTTGTCCTTCATCGGTGTCATGTAACCGTCTTCATCGGTGTCTGCCCGAGCGCCCCGCTCGCCCAGGAAGATGGTGGGGTCTGCACTGTAGCGCTGGCCACTGCTGTCCTCCACCAGACGGGCAGTGGGTTGCTTCTGCAGGCCCCCGTTGCACCGCTGGTCCTCCAGCGTGTCCAACGCTGCCCCCTGGGAGCCTGAATGCTCTGAGGTCGAGCAGGTAGAAGAGTGAGGGTGACCCCCTGTGCCGTCAATCTGCACCAAACCCTCCATCACGGCACCCAAACTGGTTCTGGGAAAAGAACACACTAATATGTATGAAGGTGTATGACCTTTATAAGTCAATTCAGTGCATCCTGTTTAATGTGAACATGTAATTCATCACTCCACTACAGGTGTAGTGGTGATGGAAGCTCTACTTCCTGCTTTAGGACGCCAACGCTAACGAATATCAGTCCCCAGCGGAGAAGCTAAAAGTGCAGATCAATCCAAGCAATCCAAGCACATATCTCTCTTTTGCTCTCGGCGGAGGCGGACGCATCTTCCCTCTCCCTCCCTTCTCTGTTCTCCTGCTTGGCCCTTCGTCTCGTCTATTGTCTCGTACCTTGAGAGACTCTCCCAGGTGCGTGGGATCCTGAGTAGAACATATGCGCCGGGTAACGGCAAGGACGGGTGGGACATCGAGGATATCTACCTATTCTGAGCCATGATAACTGGTCTTGTGCTGATTGGATTAGGAACTGGTTTATTGATGATTGGAGACTGTGACGGCCTTTCAAACCCCCACTGGGTTGTCCAGGATGACTGAAGGAGTGGGGCAGAGTTGTTGGCACTCAGACTGTGATGATCGATCACAGATTGGAGAACATCACTGTGATTATTGGTAGTAGCCTAGAGGGTAACACACTCGCCTATGAACCAGAAGACCCGGGTTCAAACCCCACATACTACCCCCATGTCCCTGAGCAAGACACTTATCCTTGAGTGTCTCCAGGGGGGGACTGTCCCTGTACATTTTACATTTACATTTACAGCATTTATCAGACGCCCTTATCCAGAGCGACTTACAGTCAGTAGTTTGCAGGGACAGTCCCCCCCTGGAGACTGTCCCCCTTAACCCCCTTAGGGTTAAGTGTCTTGCTCAGGGGACACAATGGTACTAAGTGGGATTGAACCTGGGTCTTCTGGTTCATAGGCAAGTGTGTTACCCGCTAGGCTACTACCACCACTGTAACTACTGATTGTAAGTCACTCTGGACATCATCTCACAGATCTGCATAGACTGTTGGCTGGAGACCAGCGTGGACACTGAGCTGGAAATTCCCAGCTTTTCCATACGGAAAACCCAAACAATCCGTCCTATCATCCTATTTTTGGCCTCCCCCCGGCCGGTGCTGATCCACAACAACGAGACTCTCTCTCCCATCCCAAGGACATTCCTACCGTCCATCAGCGTGGACAGGCGGGTCTGCTGACCAGCGCCTCCAGTGGCTGCAGGAGCAGATGGCAGTTTATTTACGCTGAACTCTCTCTATCCTAGTTTCTTTCCCGCCTCGGCGTCCATCTCTCACTCTTCTGTTCGAGCACAGGTGGACGCGAGAGAAGAGAACAGAATCATGGTCCAAACTGAACAGGTGGGTGCAGCTGAAAATGCGGCATAAAATGCGACGTGAAGTAAATATTCAAAATGAGAAACGGCAAAGGGCGGCAAAGTAAACAGGAAGTTTCCTTCTGCACTTCCTGACCGAGGAGCTTGTGTGCAACTGTCACCCATGTGGAGAAGTGATTCTGCGGAGTGACCAGTGGTTACGTACCAGCCGGCACCTGCTGTGTCATCAGAACAAGCTGTTTGGCTGCATAATTACAGTAAAGGAATCAAGTCGAAGATGTTGACCTTTCCAGCTCCTGTGCTGCTTGCAGGACCACTGGGGGTCTCACCATGTGGACAGAGGGTCCATTTAAAATGCATGGCCATGGCCAGACGGAGCAGGGTGTGGAATGGAGTAAATATCTGGTCCAGCTCATTGTCTCTGAGCAAACTGCAGCACTCGCCTTAGTGGAGATAGTGCTATTTGCACATGAGGAGCCCAGTAATGAAAAGCGCATTTGAGACAACGAGAGCATGGAGAGATCTGGATCCCAGAGTGCTGAAATTGAGCATGTAGACCACAGATGATCAAGGTGGGGGCTGGAGCTCCTACCCGGTTAGAATCCATATGGGGTCTGGAGGAGCAGGATGGTGGAGGCATGTTAAACCCATGGGGAACAAGGTACTCGTCAGCGTCCATGAGGTTGTCAAGGTCTTCTTCGTCCAGAAGGCTCTGGAAAAACTTGCTGTCATTGGGGCTGGGCAGCTTCATACGATCATCTCCCTGAAGCCAGAAGATAAAAGGAGAATTCATTGGTCAGAAAATTACCTTTCAAATGAAGGAGAAGAAGAAGAAGAAATACACCTCACCTGAATGACAAGATACCGCTGGGGATCTCGCGCCATCCGACAAAACTCAGCCGCCAGCTCTTTAAACTGGGCCTACTGTCAGCGTCAATCATCCAGCCTGTGAGGAGCAGAGGGTCTCGACTTGACTCACTTAAAACAAAAGCCCGTCAGCCGCTCCCGTCCACGGGGAGCTCGGCGAACCCGCGAACCCCGACACATTCTTCAAGCGGATGAACGGAACGCTACTCGACTTCATTATGGGGATAATTAGCAGTCGGTGACGCCGAAGCGACCGCTAGATCAGCGGTTCCGGTGACACGTTGCGAGAACCGCGGCGAGAACGGCAGCGAAAAAAAACCCCAAAAAACCATCATAATATTTCTGACAACCACTTACGCGCTTTCACCTCACGCTGGCCCGGCTCTCATTTCCTCACAATTAATTTCCGCTCCACACACACTCAAACGCATTATCTAAATGAGCCTCAATTACTCACGCAATCAAACTCTATTTCATCTCTATCAATATTTCGCCCTCCGTGGGGGCATCAATGCTGCGTCCAATCGAGTCATAAACAGGCGCCGCCGGCTGACATGTAATTAGAATGAATGCGTCTAATCTCCAGCCCCTCGTCCTCGAGCCGCCACAGCCAACCAGGCCCCTCAGCGCTCCGCTTCTCTTCCTGCTTGGACACGGAAAATTGACAATCTAGATATGTGTGCGTTTTCTTCTCATCACGGTCTCCACGGAGGACCTGCCCCCAAAAGCCATGGATCTCCACGGACCTGGTTCCCCACCCCTGGTATCCAGGGGGCTTTCAGCAGGTCCCCTGTCTTCTTGTACACTAGGAAGAATATTGTCTCTGTGTCTTGGTGAGACGTGTGTGAAGTGAGGATGACGAGAAGGAGATCATTCGTACATTTCACCATGACCAATGTACACATCAATCGTGCAGATGGGAGGCTGGGGCAACCGCTCGCCCTTCTCCAGCAGGTCCGGAATCTCGCGCGTGGGGATCCCATCGTAGGGCTTCCCCCCAAAGGTCATCAGCTCCCAGATGGTTTACTCCTGTGTGATGGGAAGAACACATTTTTCCAGCCTTTTAGCAGCCGCTATTCTAAAAAACTATTCATCACAACTGAAGCTGTGCGAGATGTGGAGAAAACGAAGGCGACTCACCGTAGCTCCAGACATCACTTTGGTGAGTGAACTTTCGGTAGTGGATACACTCCAAAGCCATCCATTTTATGGGCATCTAAAGACATCAAGGTTGTCAACATTACAAAAGCAGAGCACCATCTCCTACTGCTTCTCTAAGGTGTGGTCGGTCTTAATTTAGCTTTGTTTCAATAAACGCACGAAAGGTGACGTTTATTTCAAAGATTCCCAAGGTCAGCACACTGTCTGTGAAAAGTCTGAAGGACTTTATTACCACATAATGATGTTGAGCCCAGACGTGACCAACTGAAGACCCCCAGATCAGAACGGCTCCTATACACGCACAAACTGGAGCCTTTTCGATGCTGCGCTTCCAAGTGACTTTCTCAGGCCGAAGCTCTCCAGCCCCCTCTCATCAGTCCGAGTGGCCAAATCTCATTCCATATACGATGGCAAAATGGCCGTTACCGCTGTGCGTACCGCATCTCAGAGTTGGGATGGGAATTCAGAGTTGGGATGGGAAGTTTGGATCTACTCAGAGTGCCTCATATTTCTGCCTTACTTGACAAATATGATTTATCAACACACAAAGCATTCATATTTGACAAGTAACTTCCCATCCCTAGTTCCGTGGAAAGTTAAAATTTTGGCATAAAGTGAAAGTGACGTGATTGTCAGTGTGAAGCACAGCACATGGCGACACAACGAAATGTGTCCTCTGCTTTTAACCATCAGCCTTGGTGAGCAGGGGGCATCCGGGAGGCGGCCAGCCCAAAGTCAGTGATCTTGATGTGGTTTGGAGATTTGACCGGAACATTAAGCGCCGCCGGGTCCCATATTTTCAATATTATTCTGCCAAGTTCTTCTTCTATAGTGCGTGTGGATAATTTATCTTTCGCTATTTAAGGCTACTGTGAGTTCGCCTGCCCGTTTCCTACCATTTCTGATCATGGTCTTCTCGGGTTTTATTCTGACCAGATGATAGTTCTCCACCATCCTTACAGGTTTTTTCCTGTTTTTGTGTTGGAGCATTTTAGATCTCATAAGTTGCTTTCCTTGCTTGATGCAGGAATTGATGCAATTTGGCAATTTTGACCATGGTTGGTGTCTTCTGACATGGATATGTAAGAAATAAGGAGGATTCCGTTCCACCTGCCTGCCCAGGAAGGATAAGCAGGAAGAGACGGGCTGCATAATTCCTCGCCCACTCATCATTGTGGTCCTACCCTTTATTGCTGCTCAGCTTTTATTCCTCACGCCGACCTCTCTTTGCCAGACTTTTCTTCTGGATTCGCCCTTGCCGGTCGTTTGTTCTGCTCCCGATGCTTACGACCACCCGCCTGCATCCCTGCACCCCCTCACCAGTCCAAGTGCCCACATCCCTCCATCCCTAGTCCTCCAGCCTCTCCTGCTAATGCGCCTCCCGGCCCATCCTGTGACACTGAAGCATTTTCAATTACGTTATCAGCCAATCAATCATTTTTGCCTATTTGCTTATATTTGTCCAGACGATGACAATTTTCCATCTACATATTATATGCAGGTCATCATATACAATCAACATTTGCTGGTGTGTCACTGAAATGACTACAACTCCAAAATTACATGAACATTTTAGACCATGTACCAACTTTTGGAATTGGGGCTATAAAAAAACAGGGTGGTCACCTTTAAACCAGAATACCACAAAGTCCCAGGTTCAAACTCTTCTTACTACCACTGTGTCCCTGAGCAAGACACTTAACCCTGAGTGTCTCCAAGGGGACTGTCCCTATCTTTACTGATTGTAAGGTGATCTGGAAAAGGGCGATAAATGCTGTAAATGCTGTGAACGTGCTTTGGTTTGGGTCATGTTTGGGTGGGATGTTCTTCACTCACTGAACAAAACATAATGTGCTCTCTGAATGCATAAAACAAAAATACTTAATTCTACAGGACATATTTATTTCAGTGCCTGGACTGTGGGGGATAATCACATGATCACACATACATCGCTCTGCAAATAACAACACTCATTAAAACATGTGAATTTCAAATGACTCAATATTTGTCCCCACACTGTGTCAGAATTGTTTGAACAGGTGGGACAAACATGAGACTCAGACTGGAAGGTGGATCTGGATCAATGGCTCAGCGCTGGCCTGCACTCAAGTTCTCTTTTCTCTGGATTTGTTTTGTCCAGCTGCTAACTTCATGCCCAACATCTTACACCATGGCAACCAGGCAGTCGTCATCATCATCATCAGCAGCACTCGAGCAATGTTGGCCCGTTTATGCCCATTTAAGGCAGCTCTGTTCCCAAATCTATCTGTTGTCATTTCATGTGGTGATTCTGGATCGAGCGGGAACTTAAAATGAGTAATGTTAGATTCAAAAAGGTTAATGCTCATAAACTCCAAGGAACCTAAGAGGAAATCCTACACAAATACAAGGAGAACCTGAAAGTACTACATCTACAGCATGAATTATTGATATTCCATATTGTAAAATTTGACATGATGAGAAAATTTACTGATCAGATCTGTATCTGCAGCCATTTTTTAATGGAGCCTGACCTTCGTACAACGTTCCCTTGTGCCATGAAACCAAAATTGTGCAAGATACCCATTATTCCTCATGGCCTTGGTTGATCTTCCAAACGTCAAATGATTTAAAATGAATATGAAACAATATGAGAGGTATTTATAATTGTGATTTTTTATAACTGTCTGGTCGTGAGTAAGGGTATGCCACATTAAACTATTCATTATTCTTAATGCATGTATGATTAATTTTGATTAATTAATCATTTAATTTGAGGAATATTTCTGTGGATTGGGATGCATGTGATGTTCACATTGTCCAAGCACCTTAATTCATAAAATTTTACTAAATTACCTTTCACAGAACAAATGAAATCCAGAACATATAAAACCACACTTTGCACAAATATGTGAAAGTGAAGCACAGCACATGGTGACACGTGTGGTGTGTCCTCTGTATTTAACCCTTAGTGAGCAGTGTTGTGGGTACGTCAGTGGCACCTTGGCGGTTCGTGATTCGAGCTACACAACGTTTAAGAGCAGAGGTTCTGACCTTCCCGCCGTCCGCGTTGTACTCCTTCTCGTTTACGTCCAGCAGGCGTGCCAGCCCAAAGTCGGTGATCTTGATGTGGTTTGGAGATTTGACCAGAACATTACGCGCCGCCAGGTCCCTGTGAACCAGTCTGCGTTCCTCCAAGTACATCATGCCCTGTCACAGAGGAATGAAAGTGAAGTGATTGTCATTGCAGTGCAGGACAATTTGAAGGAATTTTGTATTTATGTAGATATTCAACTTTACGCTGAATTTGAACCGGAAAATAATGTTTTTATTTTATTTTATTTTTAGTTTTATTTGTTATAATCTGTGTAGGTGCTGCAGTAGAGTAGTAGAGGTGAGAAGAACGCTACACCGTGTGCGAGGGTGCATCAAGGACCAGTTCTTGGCCTGTCGCCTTTCTCCTGGACGTCTGTAAATCTCAGTGACACCTAATCAGTATGTGGACGTGTTCGGAACGGAGGTCCCTGGCATGTCTGCTCACACCCTCCTCACCATGGTCACCCAATCTTACCCTCTTCTCGGGGCCTCTGCTATGATTTATGGCTTTATGTTAATCGCGGATTAAAATGCAATTACCCGAGTGCAGGGAGAGAGAGGTGAGGTGAGAGTGGACGTGTTTTCAGACATTTCTTCTCAAACTTAATGATGTGCTTCTTTGTCTCAAGATACAAAAAGGTTTGTGTTGCTGTACGCTCGTCTCATAAGAAGAAAGCAATTGAAGATGCTCATCCGACTGTAAAACAGGTAGCCTGGGGAGTCAATGAGCATCAAAATATCGAACTTTTATTAGAGTTGTGCTGTGCAATTTTGTCAATTTTCAAGACAATTAGGCAGTGAGAAAATTGATGTCCCACCAGCACGTTAAAGCTAATTACGTACGTCGGTGAACAAAGACACAAATGACATGGCAGGGAGAATTGTGCAAAAATAGACACGTATTTCCAGCTCTCATTTGTTGCTCAATGATCTAGAGAAGGCATCGGAGGCACGAGCCAGCACCGGCATGGGCAACATTAGCGATGTTAACCACATTGTTGCCAGGTTAGAGTCTAATCAATAAATGTCCAGTATTGGAAGGCAGAGCCCCCTTTTTTTAATGCACTTCCCGTCATGCCTGGTGAATTCCCCCTACAAGCCATCCATCCTGCCAGGGAGCAGAGAATCATTGCCCGGCAGCAAATACTTATGCACCAGCCTCGGAGATATATGTGTGTACATATCATGCATGCAGACAAAAGCTGAGTCAAGCACATTGTGTTAAAAAGTATTTTGTCCCGATTCGTTCTACTGTGGATAAATCAATAGTACAGACGTCTGGCAGAGGATATTCGCTGGATTCATCAATCATTCGGCTGCTTTTAAAATGCCATTCAACACACACACACACACAGGCTGGGATCGAGAGACGCTGCTGAAATGCAGATTATCCCTCAGGTCGTTAATTTATTACATAATTAATAATGGCACCAGGATCTGTAGAGATAAAAACTATATTTAAACCACTGCTCTACCATTAAATCTCGCAAAATGGCCGAACACACAGCGTATCCAGCCCCAGCAGCAGAATTATTACAGGTAACAAGCAAATGACGAGAGGAAACAGGCAATTCGAGTTAAAGTAAGGCAAGGTGAGGGCGACCTTCATGTTCCACGTAAATAGGGCCAAATGAACAGCAGGAGAGGGGGCCTGGTGAGTAAAGCCACAAAGTCCCAGGTTCAAACCCCACTTACCACCATCGTTTCCCTCGGCAGGACCCTTAACCCTGACTGTCTCCCGGGGGACTGTCCCCGTCACTGCTGACTGTAAGGCGGTCTGGATAAGCGCTGGGAATGTATGTAAGGTAGATGAGGAAGAAGCGGGCGGAGTGTGCAGGTGAGACTGGGCGGGGTCACAGAAACAGTGTGAATGTGGCCCAATTAAACAAGCTGTGATGCCGTTTGGCTGCAGTTTGGATGTAACGTACAGGCCGCACGTGTTCGAAAAAGAAAATTATTTGCTGTAATCATATCATAATGAATCGGACATGACACAGAACATGATTTAGATAGTTCTGATTAAAAACCGGAGGCAAGGTGGTCCTGCCGTGGAGCTCTGCCAACACAATTTCAGTAGAATGTGCCTGGCCAGCCAGAGAGCAGCGCCCGAAGTGTATTTAAAATAGATTACTTCTGCGGCCCGGGCAGGCGATCAATAGCAAGATGTTGATTACAATAAACCCAGAAGAGGCCTGTGCGGCGTAATATTTATCTTCGGCATCTGCGTAAAAAGAATTAGGAATCAATGGCGCATATAGCCCATTAATACACTTGATCCACTAGTGATGAAGCAGTGAATGCAGCGGCTCTGAGAAATGGGAAATGAGCGCGGCCGCACATTAATTCGCTTCTGATGGCAATAAACACAATGGCCTCAAATGTAATGGGCCCAGAATCACCCAACCGCCGTGGTATCGACAGGATTGTGACACCGCGGCTACATTTCAGTAGCACGGTAACCGAGAGGAGCGGCGCCCTGGCCTCACGCCCACAAGCCGGATCACGCCGAGCCTGAAATCATGGCTGGTAGTGGCCTAGCGGGTAACACACTCACCTGTGAACCAGAAGACCCACTTACTACCATCGTGTCCCTGAATAGGACACTTAACCCTGAGTGTCTCCAGGGGGGGACTGTCCCTGTAACTACTCATTGTAAGGATGGTAGCGTAGTGTAAGGGTGGTGGTGGCCTAGTGAGTAACACACTCGCCTACGAACCAGAAGACCCAGGATCAAACCCCACTTACTACCATCGTGTCCCTGAGCAGGACACTTAACCCTGAGTGTCTCTGGGGGGGACTGTCCCTGTAACTACTCATTGTAAGGATGGTAGCGTACAGTAAGTAGGCTGTTAGTGGCCTAGTGGAGTAACACACTCGCCTACGAACCAGAAGACCCAGGATCAAACCCCACTTACTACCATCGTGTCCCTGAATAGGACACTTAACCCTGAGTGTCTCGGGGGGGACTGTCCCTGTAACTACTCATTGTAAGGATGGTAGCGTAGTGTAAGTAGGCTGTTAGTGGCCTAGTGGAGTAACACACTCGCCTATGAACCAGAAGACCCAGGTTCAAACCCCACTTACTACCATCATGTCCCTGAGCAGGACACTTAACCCTGAGTGTCTCTGGGGGGGGACTTTCCCTGTAACTCTGGATAAATGTAAACATTTAAATCAGACCAGTAATATATGCAGATGAACTTTTCTTCATTGCTCCCCGGAATAACAACATTTACAGACAACAAGACAATTTCAGATCTGTAGATAGTAGCCAAGCAGGTAAAACACTCGGCAGAAAACCACAGTCGCAGGTTCGAACCCCACTTGTCACGTCGGTGAGCTGACGAGGGAAGGAAGCGCAGAGACGGGACATTCTGGGAAAAGATGATTTATTAACCATAAAGGAACACGGCACGAGGGCCGAAAACAGGGGAGAAAGGGGGAACTTAAACAAACCCGACACTACACATACGTTGTACGGTCCACAAAAATGGGCGGAGCCACAGCGCCTTACAAAAGCGCCCTCCAGATGTCCCAGGTGCACCTAATCCTGACGTCTCCAGGGGGTCTGTCCCTGTCACTACCGATTGTCTGGTAAACGTTACATGACATTGAATACAGAAATGCCTCACGATAATAATCCAGCGATTAATTTAATTTGTGTGCTTGGAACCTTTGTGTCCTTGGGACATAAAAGAAATTCACCATAATGTGGACAGAGGATGTTAATAAAATATTCTTCTAGTGTCTCCAGTACTCTGCGCAGATATTAATGTAACATAGCCGCCGCGGTTACTGCCGTTTCAGCACAAATGATTCAACAGAACAAAGAAAAACAACGGAAAGCCGATAAATCACCGATGTGTGTCAATAATTCACCGATAACGGCACAAAAACACAGGCAGCGTTGGCATCCCGGTACGCAGCAGTGTGTGTTCATGTAATTATTACCACTGTACATGCAGGCAAGCAGCAGACTTTAAATCCCCAGAGTGCAAATTTACTCTCTTACAGCAGCAAGGAGAATGTGTGTGTGTGTGTGTGTGTGTGTGTGTGTGTTCGATAAATGTCAAAAGTCATTTCAAACAAGCGTTTTTTTTTTTGCTTTTCTTTTCACCTTTCAATTGAAAACATCAAAGGTGCCACAATTATTTCAGTATTTAGTCCACCTGGCAGCCGTCCCGTCACATGAGCAGCGCGGCAGCGCGGTGCATTAAAGTTGCAACGCGCGCGCTCACAATCAAAGCGCATTGATCTGTTTTTAAAGCAAAATTCACACAAAAAGCTGGACGTTCTCTCGTCCTCTGGAGGGCGGCTTCCATGGCAACGAGCGCTGACCAGGCTCGGCGCTTGACCGCGGATCCTTGCCCTCTGACCTTTCCCCCGGTCTCGGCCGACTCCTGCCTGCGAACGCGGGCTCGGGCGCGAGCGGCGGGGGGGGCCGGGGCCTGCTGCGCTTTTTGCCGGGAGTGCGTTATAATCGAGGTTAAAGTTTCTCCGGAGTAGGAGAGGCAGAGGCTCCCAGTGCGGCCTATTACAACACTTTCTCCACCTCTGGCAGGGGAAATAACAAAGATGGTGTTTCGCACAACGACCCGGGGCTAATTAAAATGAAAACCGCACACGTAGGGGAGGTGTGTTTACCCGCTCCCACACTGGCTCCGGAGAAAATAAGAAAGGAGTGGGCGCCAAAGCAGAAAGGGCAGAGGGGCTCGGCGCGTGGTGACACAGAACCAGGAGCTTCCCCAGCCACGGCATGGGACCAGAATCCCAAATGCATCCCCAAGTGTCTCCATACGTTACAAATCCTATTTACAGATTTCCCAAAAAAAAAAAAAAACCATCTCATTCATCTCAAGTGCCACCTCCAGACCCCTGGTGACGGCCTTCAGCACAACGGTCTTCCCACAACTCCTCTCCCCTGAAGGCCTGGGCCAGTGGTGTTATTCCAATTACTGTGCGTGTGTTTATGGAACCGGACCCACGTCACACATGTCAGTAGAGAGACGGGAGTTGGGTTCCCTCAGCGCTCAGGCAGAAGAACAGATCATGTAGAAATATGGTGGTGCTGAAGCTGTAGAAATCTAGACCTGCTTCTGTATCTGATGTCAGGATGCAACATGAAAAAAATCTTTATTACTGAACGATGGAAGATGCTGTCACCTCCTCCATTGTTCAAAGAAAACGAACGATTTTCTGATCACACACACACACACACACACACACACACACTTAAAGGTGCATTTCTGGAGATTAGGTTTTAAGACCTGATTAGTACCAACCTCCTCGTTACTGAGGCTGACATTTGTTGAGGTTCCCGTTATTAAAAATGACCAGGATGTTGACCCACGTGTCGAAATCCCTGCAGTGTCTGAGGTGGGACACCATCCATTCTCAGCCGTCTCCTCTCACCTTCTCGCATGGAATCCTCTCAAATGTCACCGCTCAGGCAATAAAATGTTACCTTGGCACAATTTACATGAGTAAATGTCAATAAGTCTCCTTGTTGTATTCTGAAATCGAAAATAGGCCCTCAGGAGCGGCAGTTCAACTGAGGACATCTAGAAGAGTCAGGAAGCTCCGGGTTGGAGGAAGATGTTTGATTGGCCTGTAAGCCGCCCCCAGGGTTTGTGGCTAAATATGTTAAAGGCCTGGTGGGAACTCATAGAAATGCAAAACCTTCTGAACTGAAAAAGACGTGGTTGACCTCGACCTCTGACCAACCGAAGGGGATTTTACTGGGCCAAATGGTTCCAGTAGTACAGGAGTAGTTTCTTGTTCTGAAGCACTGGACGCATGAACTGTAATGATGATGTGATGATAGTGTTGTTTCCATTAACGGAATTAATGACGAAATGTCTTTGTCAACAAACCTTTTCGATGTGACGAAGACACGATGAGACTATAAGGAAACTATAACTTCCTCAATATGCATTTGTGGCATTGTTTAGATGTTGGGTTATAGATATACAGTGACGGGTTATAAGATGGCGATAAAATTTCAATGTGTGGAAAAGCACAGGGAGAAATAATATAAATAAGACAACCTTGTGGGTTTGACTAAAAGAAAATGTTGTTTTGTCTGTTCTACTCGGTTCTTGTATTATACTGACTGGGTTAAATAGAATTGCATTAATAAAAAAGAATAAAATACAATTTTCATTGACTAAAAAACGAAACTAAAATATTCATGGATGAACATGGATAAATGCTCAGACGTTTAGTCAACCGAGACTAAAATGAATCTGGACACGACCATGACTAATAAAACTAAAAAAGCTGAGAGCACGGTGTGAAGACGAAGTGAGAACATGTGAGGTCCTGTGTCCTTGGTCTCCATGTTTCAACCCTGCAGTTCCTTCCAACTCCACGTGCCAGTACTCTGCAATTAGACCTTCTTGGCTGAAAGCGCTCGTCCCAACGTTACCCCCCTTCATCAGAAATACAGAGAAGGAGAGCGACTCCGGCAGGCCACGCCGGTGCCCGGGATGAGCTGTGAAGTAAGAACGTGCCGCCTCGCAGAAACCCTCCAATACAAACAGAACTAAATCATTAATCACGCCGGAGTCCCAGCGGCTCGCAGGGAATCTGGGGCTGTTTGAATTGGACCTCGCTTCACCCTAATCTGTGTACATGATGCCTCAGCACTTTTCCGGGAAGGACCACCACGAGGTGACCAATCCAATCAGACCCCAATCCCCCCTAAATCTGCAGCTGAAATCCCGACCCTGCGCCTCCATTAGCCATCCTGAGCCGCGTGGCTAATTGGAGGGTTCCGGGCCTCATTTGCATAACCCCTCGCCTCTTCGCAAACTCCTCACGTTGGGACTTGTTTCCGTGAACTCAGCAGGGTGGTGGTGGTGGGTGGTGGTGAGGGGTTCCAGGCGGCAGGGAAACTTTTTTTTACGGCATTTTCATCTTTGTAGGATTCGCCGTTTTTATTAGCCGCTATATGCAGTTCAGGCTCCGATTTCTGTTCACGGTTGACATTGTTTATGAATTTCTAAGGCAATTTATCACCTTTAATAACGTACAGTCGTTTCAGTTTTAAATGCAACTCCAGCTTATAGAGAACCATGCAGAACATGCATTTGCATTCATTCATTCATTCATTCATTCATTCATTTAGCAGCCGTTTAATGCTGCTTCTAACCTGCCTTGTTAATTTCAGCTGAATGGAAATGACATTTAAGGGCACATTTCACCGTGCACTTACCTGCGCAGTCCGGGTTGATTAAATTAGAGAATTATGGTTGGAAAATATTAACCAGCCAGGCCATTTTCTCTTTTAGCATTAAATACAAAATGTGGGCAGAAAGTAGATCCTATGCATACGTTTAACATGTCAAAGCAAGGCATTGTGGAACTTCACCACATTCACCCACCAGTAAAGTATGATTTGCCATTTATTGCTCTTGTTGTCTTTGTTCTGTCCTGCATTCGTCATATTGTGGGTTGCTTGGTTTTACACGGTTAGTTACGGGTGGCAATGTGGACACTAGTTACGCTAGTTAAGTTACGGACAGCAGTGGCGCGCAGTTTACGGGTCAGATTTGAAGCATTTTTTCTATAGAAAACACCATCTCACCACCATCTCCCTACCTGGAGCAAGAAGGGCAAAAAGTGAAGTGGAACATTAAAAGTCTCATTGGGATGCAGCACAGGGATGAAGACGAGGAGGAGGAGGACGCCGAGGAGGTAAGCAAGCCTTCAGGCCCTGCTAATGAGCTCCGGGTGCAGTGTTGGCTCAGCAGGGGGAGAAGCCCGTTTGTGGGGCTAAATGACACAGTAAGTCGCCACAGATTGGACATTCACCACTGAGCGCGGTCCCCAGGGGTCCCCGGGCCGAGAGGCAGGGACCACGGACCAAATTGGAGAAGCACAATTACCCCCGTTCTGCTGAGTCAGGGCGGAGACGTCAGCAGGCAGCGCCCCCACTGGCACGAGTGGTCCGAAGCGTCGGTGACCAGTATCACCCGGCGCCGCGTCCTCGTTAGACCTCGGTTCCCTCGGTTCCACACTCGGTTCCACACGGAGAACATCAATACGCTTTAACGAAGAGGCCTTGGAACGGCGGGAGGGTGGAGGGGTGCGAGGGACAGTCCTTCCTTCACCGACGAATCTTCTCATTAAGACGAATCCCAAAACCTAATTATTCTATTAATAATGCAGCCAATAATGGATCAGCATCACGGGTCGTTCTTCTGCACATGCTCAGTTCTACCGGAGATAAAAATATCCGCTTTCCAGCGGGAGGAACCCTGGACGAAGAAGAGGTACCTCGTGACGTGCCAGCGCTGTAGGACAAGTGGTGACAGCGGGCGCGCGTCTACAGGGAAGCCGCACATGGGCAGTTAGGGCGGGGCTGGCGCCGGGGGAGCGGCCTTGATTAATCGGCGCCATTAACTCTGTACCCAAAAACTGCGGGTGATGAAGAACCCCTGCCCGTCGCCGGCTCTCGGCCTATCAATTCAGCGCAGACGGGTCATGTGACAGGGTGGACAAGGTGTTCACCTCGCCAGGTGGGGCGACGTGAAAGGGGAGCCCCAGGAAAGCAGCATACGCTCTATGAAAACACATTCACGTGCTGATGAGCAGATTTTAACAGGAAGTGGATGCGGTAAGGAGGGGGCGTGGCCAGCGCCGGTCAGATTGATATGATTCAGCGGAGCTGTGAGCGAACGTGGAAGCGATGGTCCCACAGACAGCAGTGACAAACTTAAACGGGTTCCTCGTACCAAGTTCCAGTGTTTAAATCTCATCACCACTTGATGATGGTGTCTCATCCAAGATTTAGAACCCGGTCCTTCAAAAGCAGACGAGGGGGCGAACCAACCTGAAAACATTTCTATACTGCTGCAACATAACCTGCATTTTATACATCCCTTCACCGAGGAAAGGAGGAGGAGGACGAGGACGAGGAGGGTACAGCAGGGTTGACCTTTCCTTCAGGAGGTGGGAGGCATTACTTCCTCATGTTTCAATCAAGGCCATCTGTGGGTGGGTGTGTGTGTGTGTGGACACTCAGGACGGTCTCCTTGCACATGATTTGAGGCCCTGATGTCTTCTGTAGGAACTCCGGGTGAGAATTCCAACAGAGGTGACCGCCTACCTGGGAATTTCACTCAAACTGGCTTCACACACACACACACACACACACACACACACACACGCGGGCGGCGCTCACCTTGGCGATCTGGACACACCAGTTGAGCAGCAGCTGCGAGCCGATGTTGTCCTTGTGCTCGTGGACGTAGTCCAGCAGGCAGCCGTGGGGCATGAGCTGGGTGACCAGCTGGATGGTGGGACTCAGGCAGACGCCCAGCAGACGCACCAGGTGAGGGTGTTCCATGCTGGCCATGATGAGCGCCTCCTGGAGGACGGGGGACGCAGGGTTACCGAGGGTTCTCCTGAACTTCCACGTACGTGCACGTTTATTAAATATTTACAGCATTTTTTTTTATCAGACGCCCTTATCCAGAGCGACTTCCAATCAGTATTACAGGGTCAGTCTCCCTGGAGCAATTTAGGGTTAAGTGTCTTGCTCAGGGACACAATGGTAGTAAGTGGGATTCGAACCCGGGTCTTCTGGTTCATAGGCGAGTGTGTTACCCTCTAGGCTACTACCACCCTGTGAATATGAAACTGCCCGAGGTCAGCACACACACACACACACCCCTCCAGTGTCTGCAGTGTCTGCAGTGAAGTGCAGTGTGAAGCTGCCTTGTTAGCAGTAAATGAAAGGCTGAGAAGTGGCTGCGATTTCAAATCCCTGGAAAAACATGATGAGGGTGCGAGAGAGAGAGAGAGAGACCGTGTGTCTGTCATGCGAAAGAAAATGTGGCACAAGTTGTGAGAGAAACAGAATGTGTGTGTGTGTGTTTCACTCATCCCTCAGCTCAACTGACCTCCATTACTCTGTCTGACCCCGGGCCGTCTCTCAAACTCATTCCTCCCCAGATCTGCACTCCACACTCTGATAGACCCACAACCACAGGGAGTGTGAGTGAGTGAGTGAGTGTGTATGTGTGTGTGTGTGTGTTTTAATCTCCTGGGGACATTGGCATTTTTGCTCACAATCCAAACATGGACACGTAACCTCATGGGTACCAAAATCCCAAAGCCACCGAAATCAATAGTAAATGTCCTGGTGACACCTGGGCCAGAGGAAAATAAAGAAGAAGTTGCTCTGTTTATGGATAAAAGGTTTCTTTAGAAAAAACGTTAAAAACTCGTAACAGATATAGCTTGCATAAAAAGACTGTTTAGTGAATGGCCGGCTGGACTGGGGTCACCAGAGGTCAGAGACGGCGACATGACTACAATATCAGAAAACACACCTTCTGCTTCTCTATTTGAAAAGGACCTGGTGGTAATATCTCCATTACGAAATAGAAAAACTTATCCAGGGCATACTAATTATTATAACGAACAAACGTTGCGTTCTCTGCTGCGCAGCATGACCTAATGCTCAGTTGGTAAACTGATAAATATAACTTTTCTTGAGTCCTGCGTTTTAATTTTATACGGGCTAATTCTGAGAATTCCTGGGCCTTTCTTTATCCTTCTCTCAGTACTGTTGTGGTGCCCCAAAAATGAACCTTTTTTATATTTTTTAGGTAAATCTACTTCCCTAGAAGAGACCAGCAAAACACCTCCACCTTGTGAGGACACTGGAAAGCCACCTAGACATTAATACCCCACCATCCCACGTCATGTGATTAGCGAGACGCCGGCAGGCCGCAGCGGGAGTCAGGCTGGCGTTTTGAATGCCGTTGTCACGACTACGGACTTACGGGGGAAGGAAGCGCAGAGGTCTGACATACTGGGAAGGGGGTTTTATTATTATTCATAAACAAACAAATACAAAGAAACAATGGCGCGGTGGCCGAAAACAGTTTAACATAAACCAAGAACTAAAACTAACCCGTAGGCGTGTGGCGATTGCCAGAACTCAAATATAAGCAGTGTTACCAACTGAAGTTCACGAAAATGCCAGCAACCCGAACGGGCGGAAACTTCCGGCATTTATGGGGCATC